>NC_086322.1:184572858-184874608 GCF_036172605.1 Pelobates fuscus | reverse complement strand
AATAGAATTAAAAGAAGAGATCTGACGGAACTACCTCAGTCATAGGAGTGGCAGCCACCCTGCCGACCTCTGTGACTGGTATTGTGGTGCAACCCTGGCCGCACAGAGCAACCGCCGGGGACGCGTTGAAGGGGCCCATCAGCTGGCTCATGCTATTGGGGACTTTAAGAGCGCGACCGGGCCCCAGTGATGACATGAGAGTGGGTCTCTATGTGTATCTGTTTGTCTGTATGGGTGTCTGTATGTCTGTATGTGTATCTGTTTGCATATGTGTTAGTGTGTGCCCCTATATGTCTGTATGTGTGTCACAGTTTATATCTATATGCGTGTTATTCTGTGTATCTGAATGTTTGTCATTAAGTGTGTCCGTGTATCTGCATGCGTGTCTATACGTGTTTCGGTGTATCTGCATGTGTGTCTGTGTGTCTGTAGGTGTATCTGTATGTCTATATGTATATCTGTGTATCTGTTTTTCTGCACATGTGTCTGTATGTGTATCTGTTTGTCTGCATGTGTGTCAGTGTGTGCCCCTATGTATCTGTATGTATCTGTATGCCTGCCATTCTGTGTATGTGTATCTGCATGTGGATATATGTGTATCTGTCTTTATGTGTGTCTGTGTATCTGTATGTGTGTCAGTATTTGTATCTGTTGAAGTGTCATTCTTTGTATCTAAATGTGTGATTCTGTGTATTAGCATGTGTGTCCATGTATGTATCTGTATATGTTATATTATACAAATGGAGGAGCGAGGGGGAGATGGGGAGTGGGGGGCAGTTTTCGCACCGGGCCCAGTGGTATTTAGTTTTGCCTCTGGGAGAATGATTATCCTTGTAGTGCAGATGTATTATAATATTACAAACATGCCACCATAACAAGCAGCAGTGATAGGAATTGTTACCAGGGCCATATTTAACACAGGCCAGACAGGGCAGCTTCCCCGGGCCCAGTTACTCCTGGGGGGCCCAAGCAAGAAAAAGAGGCAAAATGCATATTGGCCCTGTGGGCCCTGCAGCCTGCAATTTTGTTTTCATGCTATGGAGACCCACCAGGTGGCCCATGCACTCAAGGAAACCCAGTGGGCATGTCAGCGGGGGCCCAGTCATGCACTGTGGCACTTTTTCAGTGCGACCAGGCCCCGTACTTTTTAGCAGCTTTGGAGGAAGGGACTTCCGTGGGTCACTTCCTCCCAGAGAAAAAAATATAATATATATTATAAATATATAAATATTACATGTGTGAGTATGTATGTATGTAAGTGTCTGTGTATGTGTCAGTATAAATGTATGTGTGTGTGTCAGCATGTTTGTCAGTGTATGTGTCTGTGTCAGTATAAATGTCTGTGTGTCTGTCAGCATGTTTGTCAGTGTATGTTTCTGTGTGTGTGGCATCATGTCTGTCAGTCTACGTGTCTGTGTGTGTCAGCATGTCTGTCAGTGAAAGTGTCTGTCAGTATGTATGTAAGTGGATATATCTGTGTCTGTCAGTGTGAATGTAAATATTGCATGTGTCAGTATGTATGTGTTAGTATATCTGTCTGCCTGTGTGTCAGTATGTCTGTCAGTGTATGTGTCTGTGTGTGTGTGCCAGTATGTCTGTCAGTGTGTGTGTCAGTAAGTCAATGTTTGTGTCTCTGTGTATGTCTGTATGTCTGTCAGTGTATGTATTTGTGTGTCTGTTAGTTTATGTATCTTTGTGTATGTCAGTGTATGTGTCTATGTATGTCAATGTCTGTGGCTGTGTGTCAGTATGTCTGTCAGTGCAGGTTTCTACGTGTATCAGTATATCTGCCAGTGTATGTGTAAATGTGTGTGTCAGTATGCCTGTCAGTGTGTGTGTGTGTCAGTATGTATGTGAGTGTATGTGTTTGTGTGTCAGTATGTTTGTCAGTGTATGTATGTGTCAGTGTGCCTGTCAGTGTATGTATGTGTGTCAGCATGTCTGACAGTATATGTGTGTGTATTTGTATGTTGTCAGTATGTGTATCTGTGTGTGTCAGTGTATGTATGTTACAGTGTGTCTGTCAGTATATGTGTGTGTGTGTCAATATGCCTGACAGTATATGTGTCTGTGTGTTTGTATGTTGTCAATATGTGTATCTGTGTGTCAATGTATGTACATTACAGTGTGTCTGTCAGTATGTGTATGTGTGTCAATATGTCTGACAGTATATGTGTCTGTGTATCTGTATGTTGTCAGCATGTGTATATCTGCTTGTGTGTCAGTTTCCTATATTAAAGCATCAACACTACATACAAACACCTCTGTGTTAAGCACAAAAATTTAATTTAAACACACCGTTAATACTACATACAAACACACCCCTACATTCACACAAACATACTCCATACAAAGAGACGCTTACATTCACTGTTACTGTAATTGCATATTGTTGTAGTTGCACGACAGATAGGGATCTACCTTTTGGCCACCCATGTGATAGGTGGGGCCCAAAACAATTCTTGCACCAGACTCTTTCTACTTTAGTTCTGCCACTGTTTTGGGATGGATGGCGTGATTGCATACCATGGAGGGGGTAGTGTCAAAAGGGCCCAAGCAAATAGTTGCCAGAGTCCAATCAAAATTAAAGGTTGTAACTAGTGATGTCCCGAACGGTTCGCTGGCGAATAGTTCCTGGCGAACATCGCTTGTTCGCGTTCGCCACGGATGGCGAACATATGCGCTGTTCGGTCCGCCCCCTATTCGTCATCATTGAGTAAACTTTGACCCTGTACCTAACAATCAGCAGACACATTCCAGTCATTCAGCAGCAGGCCCTCCCTCCCAGACCCTCCCACCTCCTGGAAAGCATCCATTTTACATTCATTGTGAAGCTGCATTCTTAGTGAGAGGAGGGACAGTGTAGCTGCTGCTGATTTGATAGGGAAATTGATAGCTAGGCTAGTGTATTCAGTGTCCACTACAGTCCTGAAGGACTCATCTGATCTCTTCTGTAAGGACAGCACCCCAAAAAGCCCTTTTTAGGGCTAGAACATCAGTCTGCTTTTTTTTTTTAGTGTAATGTAATTGCAGTTGCCTGCCTGCCAGCCTGTGTGTCAGGCTCACAGCATATACTGTGCCCACTTGCCCAGTGCCACAAATCACTCACTGGTGTCCCAATAGCTTGCATTTAAAAAAACAAAACTTTTTTGACTGTTATATAATAGCAGTCAGTTTCCTTCACGCGTGTGTGTTTCAGGGCCTGCCAGAGCACAGTGTCACACCAGTGCAACTCATATCTGGTGTAACAGTAGTGTACATTTAAAAATAAAATATAATTTTGACTGTATTAGATTGAATAGCAGTTAGTTGTCTGCAAGCGTGTGTGCCAGGCTCACAGCGTGTACTGTGCCCACTTGCCCAGTGCCACCAATCACTCACTGGTGTCCCAATAGCTTGCATTTAAAAAAAAAAACAACTTTTTTGACTGTAATATAATAGCAGTCAGATTCCTTCACTAGTGTGCGTTTCAGGGCCTGCCCAGTGCCACCACTCACTCATATCTGGTGTCACAATAGCTTGCATTTAAAAAAAACTAAAACTTTTTTGACTGTGTGATCCTTGTTTGTAGATAGCACGGTCCTCTAGGGTAAACAACAGGCACAGTCCTTTGGCTTTTATATAATCCAGGCAACTTTATTGTAAATCCACACAGGAGACAGCAGTAAATGAAAACATAAATCCCTTTAAACAAAAAACCTAGCTCGTCTGAGCACTAACTAATATCAGGTTCCCTATCTCTCAGGGGTTAAACTAAACAAAACAATATTGGTTTCACCAACCTAGAGTCTTTGTCCACTCAGCACTCCAGTCTTTAGCCAGCCTGCTGCTCCCAGCCTTTCAGAGAGAAAACAAAACATTCTCCCTTTACCTGCCTAGCAGGGAGGGGTTTATTCCCACTGCTGCAGCCGATTACCTGCAGCTGGGCAGTAGGTTGGAGACGGTCCAAAAACCCTGGCCTGGATCTATGTCTTCCAAGAAAACCGCTAAACTGCGGAGTGGAGCATTGGCCCTCCCTTCTCTCCAAATGCTCCACCCCAGGGGCCCATAACTAAACAATCATTCCGGTTATATACACAGAATCATACTCTCCCCCTGGGGTTAAAAATCATATGCCTCTCTGAACAATCTTGACGAGATATAGACTCCCTCACAGACCACCCCATTCACCTTATCACATATCCCCCTCCCCAGCTCAGACCCATCGGGGCGAGCGGCCTGGGACCATAAACAGTGAACACGGGAGAGGCCATCTGCATTACCTTGGGCAGTTCCAGCCCTGTGAGTAATAGTAAACTGGTAAGACTGAAGGCTGAGGAACCATCTAGTTACCCTGGCATTCTTTTCTTTGTTTTGCCTCATCCATGTTAAAGGAGCATGGTCCGTAATCAGTGTAAAACATCTCCCTAGTAAGTAATATCTCAGGGATTCTAAAGCCCATTTTATCGCCAGGCATTCCTTATCCACTACGGAGTACCTCTGTTCATGGGGATTCATTTTCCGGCTCAGATACATGACAGGATGTTCCTCTCCTTCATGCACATGGGACAGAACTGCGCCAAGGCCCACATCAGACGCATCGGTCTGTACCACAAAAGGTTTAGTGAAATCCGGAGCCACCAAAACAGGGTCAGCACACAAGGCTCCCTTCAAGACTTGAAAGGCATGCTCCGCTTCCGGGGTCCACTTAACCATAATCGTGCCTTTTGCCTTAGTAAGTTCAGTCAGTGGGTTGGCAATAGTAGCGTACCCAGGGATGAACCTGCGATAGTAGCCGGTTAAGCCTAAAAAAGCCCTGACTTGCTTTTTAGTTACAGGACGTGGCCAACTGGTGATGGCTGCTACTTTGCTCTCTTGTGGTTTAAGGAGCCCCCGCCCGATAGTGTACCCCAGATATTTTGCTTCTTCTAGCCCTAAAGAACACTTAGCAGGGTTAGCTGTCAAACCGGCAGCCCTAATACTATCCACAACCGCCTGAACCTTCATCAAGTGGGTTTCCCAGTCCACACTGTGAATCACCACATCATCCAGGTAGGCGGCTGCATACTGTCGGTGGGGGTGAAGTATCTTATCCATCATACGCTGAAATGTTGCTGGGGCACCATGCAACCCAAATGGCAGTACGTCATATTGGAACAACCCATCAGGGGTAGAAAACGCGGTTTTCTCTTTTGCTTTCTCTGTCAGGGGTACCTGCCAGTATCCTTTGGTGAGGTCCAAGGTGCTCAGATATCTGGCCTTACCTAATCGCTCTATTAGCTCATCCACACGAGGCATCGGGTAGGCATCAAACTTAGAGATATCATTTAGCTTACGGAAATCATTACAGAAACGGATTTCCCCATTTGGTTTGGGCACTAACACAATTGGGTTGTTCCACTCACTTTGTGATACTTCAATCACCCCCAACTCAAGCATCTTTTTAACCTCTGCACTAACCGCTTCACGTCTAGCCTCAGGTATCCTGTAGGGCTTCAGATTGATCTTCTTCCCAGATTCAGTTAGGATATCATGTTTGATTATATGTGTTTTTCCTGGTATTGGGGAAAACACATCCCTATTTTTAGACACAAACTCCCTGACTTCCTGTTTCTGATGGGGGGCAAGAGTATCAGCGACATGCACCTCCGGACCCTGCTCACTAGTGGCTTGAGTAGGTTTATCTCTGGTCAGGATGAGAACCTCTCGTTCTACCCATGGCTTCAATAAATTTATATGATATGTCTGTTCTGGCTTCCGTCGGCCTGGCTGTCTTACTTTATAGTTCACGTCACTGATCCGTTCAGTGATTTCATATGGCCCTTGCCAGCTGGCTAAGAACTTGCTTTCTACCGTGGGAACGAGAACTAGAACCCTATCACCTGGTTTGAATACTCGTAGCCTTGCGTTCCGGTTATAGCTTGCTTGTTGGGCTCTCTGGGCCTTTTCCATGTTTTCCCTAACTATGGGAATTACTGCTTCGATTTGCTCCTGCATTTGCGCTACATGCTCTATAAGACTGTGATGGGGGGTATACTCTTGTTCCCATGTTTCCTTGGCAACATCCAGTATGCCTCTTGGATGCCTACCATACACTAACTCGAAAGGTGAAAACCCTGTGGAAGCTTGCGGGACTTCTCTAATAGAAAACATCAGGTAGGGTATGAGATAATCCCAGTTTTTTCCATCCTTGTCTATCACCTTCCGCAGCATAGCCTTTAGAGTTTTATTAAACCTCTCCACTAATCCATCAGTTTGCGGATGGTATACTGAGGTTTTCAGCTGCCTGATTCTGAGCAATTTGCACAAATCACGCATGATTTTTGACATAAAAGGGGTTCCCTGATCTGTGAGAATTTCCTTTGGTATACCCATCCTGCTAAACATCATCAGTAACTCCCTTGCAATATTTTTAGAGGTGGCATTCCGTAGAGGTACTGCCTCAGGATACCGTGTTGCATAATCAACAACAACTAAAATGTACTGATGTCCTCTAGCGGACCTAGGCAACGGCCCTATCAGGTCCATTGCTATTCTTTCAAATGGAACCTAATAGAATCGGGACAGAATTCGTTCACTCGTTTTTTCAAAACCAAGGTGCCCACCTAACACATGGCTATGGGCTAGTTTTAAAACAGTGTTTCGGTGAGATTGGGGAGCTAACAGCTGTTCTGCCTCCTCTTCCCCCTTCTTCTCTACTCGATACAGCAGATTATTTTTCACCATGAAATAAGGAAAGCTTACGGCCTTGTCAGGGTCCACCCTTGTACCCTCCACCATTTGCACATTCTCTCTTGCAGCTGTCAAGGACATATCTCCCCATTGGGCTGCCCGGAAGTTACCAGGGGGGATTCTGAGATCCTGAAACTCCACTTCCTCTATAGTGTCTTCAGTATGGGGAGGTTCTACCTCATTACCCAGGCACACCAAGGGTGTCTCTTGCTCGTTACCCAATTCACATTCTAAATCGGAGAAAGGAAAAATATTCTCTATACACTCTACCCCGGGTAGCTCCTCAGAGCGCATTTTTGGATGAGCAGAGCACTTTTCCCATAGGTGGCAGAAATGGGGAAAGTCCCTCCCTAATACCACATCATACGGTAATAGGGGCACTACCCCTACGGAGCATTTAACCTCCCCTACCTCGGTGCCAAACTCAACCTCTGCCGTGGGGTATGTGTGGGTGTCACCATGTATACACACAATATCAATCACTTGTCTGGTATCTATTTTCCCTGGCTGGAGCAGAACACTTTTTATCAAGGTAACCTCACTCCCTGAATCAATTAGAGCTTGTACATTCTTTCCTTCCACCCTCACCATTATTAAATGCATTGCATTAATAGCACTAGTCACCACACACATCTTTGAGCAAGTCAATACAGTCCTATGCAGAGCCCTTGTCCCTACATCACACTGCATGGGCTCTTCATTCTCTGGACAGTTCCGTGCAAAATGTCCAGGCTCATGGCATTTAAAGCACCGGAGTTGTCCCTCAGCTTGGTCTTGTAGCCGTACTGGAGCTGGTGGGGACCTTCTGCCACCCCGGTCATATGGTTCAAGGTTCGGTACAAAGTTTTGTCTTTTGTTTCCCCCTTTCCCGCTTATCCGGTTGTTAGCCGGTCGGGACCTCTGATGAGGATCAATACTGTATGGCTCCTTGGCAACCAAATACCTCTCAATCAGGCACATCATTGCTTCTGGATCCTGAGGGTCCCCTTGGCAGACCCATTGTAGCAGTCCTGTTGGCAGGTGTCTGAGAAAACGGTCCATCACAACCATTTCCACTATCTTGGTTGCAGGGTTGCGCTCTGGCTCCAGCCACTTCTGAGCGAGCCTGAGCAATCCATACATCTGGGCTCTGGTAGGTTTACTCACATCGTATGCCCAATTATGAAACCTTTGGGCTCTAATGGCTGGTGTTACGCCAATGCGCTTTAGAATTTCTGCTTTAAGTTGCGTGTAATCCTGGGTCTGGTCAGAAGGTAGGTCTTCATAGGCTTTTTGGCACTCCCCACTCAGGCATGGAGCTAGAAGCCCTGCCCACTGGCCCAGTGGCCATCTTTCCCGGGCAGCAACCCTCTCGAAAGTGGTGAGATAAGCCTCCACATCATCTATCTCCGTCATCTTATGCAGGAAGTCAGTGGCACGGATACGGGATCCCCTTTCACCAGGGGGGCTCCCTGCAGATGGCAATATCCCTCTCTGCAACACCTCAGTAAGGGTAGCCCTATCCATCTGCTGGGCTTCCTTCAGGTTCTCAACCTGTGCAACCAGTAGACGATTTGTTTCCTGTTGTACAGCAGTTGCCTGTACCAGAGCTTTCACCAGTTCCTCCATTATAGCACCAAGCAGGTAACAGTCTTAAAGGTACAGTGCTGCTTGTTTGATTAACAGGTCTGCCAAAATAAAAGTCCTCAAGCAGACAACCGGATGACTGGCACACCCACAGACCCTCAATGTGCTACTGTGCCCGCATTCTCCACCATATTGTGATCCTTGTTTGTAGATAGCACGGTCCTCTAGGGTAAACAACAGGCACAGTCCTTTGGCTTTTATATAATCCAGGCAACTTTATTGTAAATTCACACAGGAGACAGCAGTAAATGAAAACATAAATCCCTTTAAACAAAAAACCTAGCTCGTCTGAGCACTAACTAATATCAGGTTCCCTATCTCTCAGGGGTTAAACTAAACAAAACAATATTGGTTTCACCAACCTAGAGTCTTTGTCCACTCTCAGCACTCCAGTCTTTAGCCAGCCTGCTGCTCCCAGCCTTTCAGAGAGAAAACAAAACATTCTCCCTTTACCTGCCGAGCAGGGAGGGGTTTATTCCCACTGCTGCAGCCGATTACCTGCAGCTGGGCAGTAGGTTGGAGACGGTCCAAAAACCCTGGCCTGGATCTATGTCTTCCAAGAAAACCGCTAAACTGCGGAGTGGAGCATTGGCCCTCCCTTCTCTCCAAATGCTCCACCCCAGGGGCCCATAACTAAACAATCATTCCGGTTATATACACAGAATCATACTCTCCCCCTGGGGTTAAAAATCATATGCCTCTCTGAACAATCTTGACGAGATATAGACTCCCTCACAGACCACCCCATTCACCTTATCACAACTGTTATATAATAGCAGTCAGTTTCCTTCACGCGTGTGCGTTTCAGGGCCTGCCTGGGCACAGTGTCACACTAGTGCAACTCATATCTGGTGTAACAGTAGTGTACATTTAAAAAAACAAACAATTTTGACTGTAATAGATTGAATAGCAGTTAGTTGTCTGCTAGCGTGTGTGTCAGGCTCACAGCGTATACTGTGCCCACTTGCCCAGTGCCACCACTCATATCTGGTGTCACAATAGCTTGCATTTAACAAAAAAAAACTTTTTTGACTGTAATATAATAGCAGTCAGTTTCCTTCACGCGTGTGTGTTTCAGGGCCTGCCCAGTGCCACCACTCACTCACTGGTGTCACAATAGCTTGCATTTAAAAAAAACTAAACTTTTTGGACTGTAATATAATAGCATTCAGTTTCCTTCAGAGTGTGCGTTTCAGGGCCTGCCAGGGCACAGTGTCACACCAGTGCAACTCATATCTGGTGTAACAGTAGTGTACATTTAAAAAAATAATAATTTTGACTGTATGAGATTGAATAGCAGTTAGTTGTCTGCAAGCGTGTGTGTCAAGCCTACAGCGTCTACTCTGCCAACTTCAGCTTCTGCACAGTGCCACTCATATCTGTTGTCACAGTAGCTTGCACGCATAGTACCACTAATCGAAAAAAAATGACAGTCAGAGGCAGGCCACCCCGCAGGGGCCGTCGTGGTCGTGGTGCTGTGATTCCCTTTAGCCCTAGAATAATGCCCAGTGTTCAGAGGCCACGTACCCTGAACTTGAAAAGTTCTGAGGACATAGTTGACTGGCTAACACAGGACACCCAATCTTCTACAGCTTCCGCTCGGAACCTTGACGCACCATCCTCCTCCAGCTTAGCTTCGGGCACCTCTCAAGTTACTACTCGCCCGCCTGCCGCCACCACCAAAACTAGCACCACAGCCGCTTCACTTGGTATGTCAGAGGAGTTATTTACACATCAGTTGGAATAAATGAGTGATGCGCAACCATTATTGCCAGAGGATGTAGATAACAGGGATATGTCTCAGTCAGGCAGCATTACACACGTACGGTGTGATGATGATGATGTTCCTTTGCTGAGTTGTCAGATACAAGTGAAGTGGTTGATGATGACGATGCGTCCGTGGATGTCACGTGGGTGCCCGCTAGAAGAGAAGAAGAACAGGGGGAAAGTTCAGAAGGGGAGACAGAGAGGAGGAGGAGGAGACGAGTTGGAAGCAGGGGGAGGTTGTCGCAAGGAGCTAGTGGCACAGTCAGACAGCATGCATCGGCACCCGGGGTCAGCCAGACAGCACGCCAAACAACGCATGCTGTTGCCACCACCAGAATGCCGTCATTGCAGAGCTCAGCAGTGTGGCTTTTTTTTGTGTGTCTGCCTCTGATAACAGCGATGCCATTTGCAACCGGTGCCAAAAGAAACTGAGTCGTGGGAAGTCCAACACCCACCTAGGTACAACTGCTTTGCGAAGGCACATTATCGCACATCACAAACGCCTATGGGATCAACACATGAGTACAAGCAGCACACAAACTCAAAGCCGCCATCCTCCTCCTGGTCCAGCATCTTCAGCCATGTTAACCACTGCTGTCCTTCTTGACCCCTCTCAACCATCCGCCACTCCGTCTCTCGCCTTGAGCAGTTCCTGCTCATCTGCCCACAGTCAGGTGTCGGTCAAGGACATGTTTGAGCGTAAGAGGCCAATGCCCGGCGTCTGACAGCTGGCTTGACTGAACTCTTAGCCCGCCAGCTTTTACCATACAAGCTGGTGGAGTCTGAGGCGTTCAAAACATTTGTAGCTATTGGGACACCGCAGTGGAAGGTACCCGGCCGAAATTTATTTGCACAAAAGGCAATCCCCAACCTGTACTCGATTGTGCAAAAGGAAGTAATGGCATGTCTGGCACACAGTGTTGGGGCAAGGGTCCATCTGACCACTGATACCTGGTCTGCAAAGCATGGTCAGGGCAGGTATATCACCTACACTGCGCATTGGGTAAACCTGCTGACGGCTGCCAAGCATGGAATGCGTGGCTCTGGAGAGAAGTTGGTGACACCGCCACGACTTGCAGGCAGGCTTGCTGTCACCTCCTCTACTCCTCCTACTCCATCCTCTTCCATAACCTCCTCGGCTGAGTCCTCTTCTGCTGCTGCGTCTTGCTCCACATCAACGGCACCCCCTCAGCTCCCCAGGTACTGTTCCACATCCCGGATACGGCAGTGTCACGCCGTCTTGGAGTTGACTTGCTTGAAAGCAGAGAGTCACACCGGACAAGCACTCCTGTCCTCCCTGAACGCACAGGTGGATCAGTGGCTGACTCCGCACCAACTGGAGATCGGCAAAGTGGTTTGTGAAAATGGAACAAATTTGTTGGCGGCATTGAAGTTGGGCAAGTTGACACATGTGCCGTGCATGGCACATGTGTGTAATCTGATCGTACAACGCTTTGTGCATAAGTACCCAGGCTTACAGGACGTCCTTAAGCAGGCCAGGAAGGTGTGTGGCCATTTTAGGCGTTCCTATACGGCCATGGCGCACTTTTCCGATATCCAGCGGCGAAACAACATGACAGTGAGGCGCTTGATTTGCGACAGCCCGACAGGTTGGAATTCAACACTCCTAATGTTCGACCGCCTGCTCCAACAAGAAAAAGCTGTTAACGAGTATTTGTATGACCGGGGTGCTAGGACAGCTTCTGCGGAGCAGGGAATTTTTTTGCCACGTTACTGGACGCTCATGCGCAATGCCTGTAGGCTCATGCATCCTTTTGAGGAGTTGACAAACCTAGTCAGTCACACCGAAGGCACCATCAGTGCTGGATTAAACTGCTAAGAATAGTACTACTTAACACACCACTCCTATCTGGTGGCACATTAGATTGCACGCGCAATGCTCCAAATTTGAAGTAGGAGGACCGACCAAGCATCTTTTTCCATCTCCCGGTTCCTAAAATCGATGCCATATACACGTCCCCTGATAGGGGACGTAACAGGGATTAAACTGATAGGAATAGTACTACTTAACACACCTTATAAGAACACAGAGAGAGGCAGCGCAGAGAGAGGAGTCTGAAGAAGAGGAGTCAGAGGAGGAAGGTGGCTTTGAGGAGGTGGAAGACCAAACACAGCAGGCGTCCCAGGGGGCTTGTTGTCACCTTTCGGGGACACTTGGTGTTGTACGTGGCTGGGTGGAGGAAGAGACCTTCAATGACATCAGTGAGGACAAGGAACGGGACATGGCTAGCTTGGTATCCAACCTTGTGCAAATGGGGAGTTTGCGGTTGTGCAAATGGACTGTTTGCGGTTGTTTGCGGTGCGTTAAACGGGGAGTTTGGTCTGTCACTGTGAAGCGGGCGTAACCCTTACACTACCTGATCGATACAAGATCATACCTGATGTTTTAAAGCACGTTATTCCAAACAATTTAAGAATGTTAGGTGATTTATGCCCTTTATGGATTAAAACCAGACTCTGCATCAACTATGTAATTTTCCATGGGAGTTTTGCCATGGATCCCCCTCCGGCATGCCACAGTCCAGGTGTTAGTCCCCTTGAAACAACTTTTCCATCACTATTGTGGCCAGAAAGAGTCCCTGTGGGTTTTAAAATTCGCCTGCCTATTGAAGTCTATGGCAGTTCGCCCGGTTCGCTCGTTCGCGAACATTTGCGGAAGTTCGCGTTCGCCGTTCGCAAACCAAAAATTTTATGTTCGCGACATCACTAGTTGTAACTAATTCATCTCTGCACTGGGCATCAAAAAAGAGGGGGGTACAAAAGAAATATAAAGATTTTAACATATATAAAGTTATATGTTAAGATAGCAACCAGTAGTGACGTGAAACACGTTCTGTTCCCAGTTTCATTGTTTTAGTTTTTTTTGGTGAAAATGTTCAGTATTGGAGGAAAATTGTTGCCGGCACCAAGAACATAGAGCACATTTTCTGCCATGGTGGAGTAAGTAATTTGTGGACTGCTGCTTTTGTGAAATTTTGTATACTCGTTCTTATTAGTTTTTAACAACAAATTTAATGTATTTTCCCTTATTTGGGGTAGCAGCAAATACCTCTCATTTGCTTTATTTCATATAACTGGGCAGCTCTGGGTCCAAGAAGGGTTCTGAAATCCAGTTTATGCCAGTGTAGGTTTGTCCAGAGTGTCCTCCATCCTAAACATTCATAGACCGCTATGCAGACTAGCCTTAATGGTCCCATTTCGCCTCCACCATACATGCCATTATGACAACAGCATGGCTTTGGGGAGCCATTCATGATATTCCCTTGACACCTCCTGTCTGGATGGCGGTCACCCAGGCACATCCATGAGGCAGCACAGGCACCTTAGAGTGCCAGAGCAGGGAGGCGCAAAACTCAAAATCCCCTGCCTCTGGCTGGGGACTTGGATTTTTCAACTCACCTCGCTCTTCCTGCAGCCAGAAACCTGGCAGTGAAGTCAGCCCACCTCTTCTGATGATGTCAAAAGGGAGTGGGACTTCGACTGCTCCCAGATCCCCAGCGGTCCCGACTATCTGCAGCTCCAGCCTCAAGTGCAGCCCGTCCCACCTGACCGCTAGGGGTAATGTTCCACCCTCCCTGGCCCAAGGTAAGACTCTGGGAGGAGGGAAGACCTTTTACTATGTTTTGCTTTTTTTTTTTTTAAATCAAAAAGTTTTTTTTTTTATCAAAACATATATTTAGTTTATTTTAGCAGCCCCTCTCTACATCCCCTGCCCCCACAATACTGCCCCTGCCCTCTCTACAGACCCTCTATTTCACTCTACAATCCATGCCCCTGCCCCCTCTACTTTCTCTGGGCCCCCTCTACAGCCCCTCTATGTCCCTCTACAGCCCCTGTCCCTCACCATACTGTCCCTCACCATAGGTTCTGGATCTGCCCCCTCTACAGCCCCTCTATTTCCCTCTACAACCCCTACCCCCACCCTCTTTCCCTCTTCCACAGCCCCTGTCCCCCCCTATACTGTCCCTGTCTCGTCATCTACTGCCCCTGTCTCCTCCTCTACTGCCTCTGTCTCCTTCTCTACTGCCTCTACCCCCCTCTACAGCCTCTGCCACCCCCTCTATAGCCTATGCCTCTCTACTGTTACTGTAGTTGCACATTGTTGTAGTTGCACAACAGATATGGATCTGTGCCTCCACCATATTGCCCCTGTGTCCCACTATACAGCCCCTCTCCTCCCCTCTACTGCCCATTTACCCCACCATACTGTCCCTGTGACATGTATTGCCTCTCAGTGTCCTCCTCTACAGCCCGTGTTCCTCTCTACACCCTGTGTCCCCCTCTACAGCTCCTGTGCCCCCACCAAACTGCCCCTGTGTCCCCCTCTACTGACTCTGTGTCCTCCTCTACTGCCCCTGTTTCCAACCATATTGCCCCTGTGCCCCCACCACAGTGCCTATAACCCCCTACAAAGCCCCTAACTCCCTTATTTCACATTCCTTCCACTACAGCCTATATTCCCCCATGTGCAGCACCTTACCCCCTTTTACACCCCATAACTCCACTACTATTACCTTACTACAGTCTGTACCACACTACATTTCTTAAGCCCCCAATTACAGCCCCTAACTCTCAATTACAGCCCCTAACTCCTCAATTACAGCCCTTATCACCACACTAAAATGTACTACCACCACCCTCCCAAAATAAGGTTTGGATCTGCCCCTGCTCAATATACCTGTGGCTGTATGTCTCTGTATGACTATATGTCTGTGTATGACTCTGTCTGTATGCCTGTGTCTGTATGTCTCTATATGACTGTGTTAGTATGTTTCTGTATACCTTGTTCTGTATGACTGTGTAAGTATGTCTCTGTATGCCTTGTTCTATATATCTTTGTGTTACTATGTCTCTGTATATATGTCCCTGCATGCCTGTATGTCTCTGTATGATTGTATGTCTGTGTTTGTATATCTCTGTATAACCGTGTCTTTATTTATCTATTTGAAAGTGTCTGCATGTCTCTGTGTGTGTCTGTATGACTGTATGTCTGTGTTTGTAAGACAGTGTACCTGTATGTGTTAATTGAATGACTGTGTTTGTTTGATTGGGTGCCTGCATACTTCTGTGACGGTGTGTCTGTATATGCATGTTGCTATATATCTATGTCTATATGGCTTGGGAGGGAAAAGATCCACAAAGGGCCCTGAGGGGAAGAGGGACACACAAAAAACAGGCTTAGGGGAAAGACAAACAGAAAAGGGCAGTGGGAAAGAAAGAGACACGCAAAGGGGTTGGGGGGTGGAGATGCAAGAGATACACAAGGAGGGTTGTAAGAGACATACAAAGGGGATACAATATACTAAATGGGGTAAGAATTTCAAAAGGCTGGATACAAGACACTGCTAAAGATGCATTTTATTTGTGGGAGGATTGGGGGGAATACACATACGCCTGTGTAGCCAAAAATCCTTGCACCAGCCCTGCATTCACCCTATGTAAGGTGACTGAGTACCAACATTTGCAGTACAGTAACTAGATATCATAGATCTGAGAAACAGCTGACAAGGTTATAACTAATACCTTCTTCTCCGTCATGCACATTTTCAATAAGCCTTTTCCTTTAAATAACTATTTATAATCTGGATTGCTGTCACATGAATGTTAAAGGGACTCTCCAGGGAGGACATTTTACTCACCTCGTTCCAGCGCCGGGAGCCTCGTGAAGCCGCGCCCCCTATTTCGTCAAAATGACGAAATAGGCGGGCGCGAGCAGGGAGCAATCAGACGCTTCCATTTGGAAGCGTCATTGCTCCCTTGTGCGCATGCGCGGCTTCGCCTTCATACTTCAAAGGGCGGCATTCATGCTGCCCTCTGAAGTGCTGAGCGCACTACCGCGCATGCGCGTGGTGTGCACCGCCGCGAGCTGAGCTGAGTGACAGCTCAGCTCGCGGTCTTTGCCCGCCCCCCTCCTCCGCTGACAGGCTGGAGAGAGAAGGCGCGCACACAGTGCCTTCTCTCTCCTGCACACGTCAGACGTATTTTAATACGTCTGACGTGTACAGGGCCTATTTAGGGCCCTGCGTGATAGGAAGTCCCTCTAGTGGCCGTCTGAGTGACGGCCACTGGAGGTATTCCTATCAATCAATGTAAACACTGTATTTTCTCTGAAAATACAGTGTTTACATTAGATTGCCTGCAGGGAGCTATAGATAATACCTGAACAACTACATTAAGCTGTAGTTGTTCAGGTGACTATAGTGTCCCTTTAATGTTGACGACTTTAGTCCATTTTTATTGACAGCAGAGACTGGGCTTAAACCGTCACATATTCCTTTTTTTGAACCATTAATTTTTCTGTATTTCTGTTGATTTCCAGGGCTCTCTTGTTCCTTATTATTATTATCTAAAGAGACTTTTTCCAAAGGTAGATTTTGAATTTCAAAATTTAGACCAGAATAGCCAAACTGAAGTACAGTGAAGTACTTGGACCTTAAATTTTCAATTCACTTTTAATTCCCAGTAATTCTCACTTTAGTATGAAAGCCAATTGATTTTGCTTGGATTTTGTAAAACATGAAGCAAGACAGTGGCACAGAGAACACGGGGAGACTACTATGCAGTCTACTAAATGTGATCTTATTTGTAATTTACCAAACTGTCTCTTAATTTATCAAGATGTGTTTCAATTCAGAAATGATCTAAATCAGCCCAACTAGCCCCTAAAATGTCTGCTGTAGCTTAAGATTTACCCAGGAAGGAATTCCCAAACAATATCAAGCCTTCCAACTGTCCCCTTGTATCCCACCATCCCAATTTTATTACTATCTCCGTAAAGTGCATTATAAGTAGTCACTTTGTGCGGTGGGCATTATGACCATGCAGAGGACGCTTTAGCAGCACCGAAGTAGGAAGCTGTCAGTCAGCCTGGTGTGCGTTGATGCCTGAATTCTTTGTGCGCTGATGTCTGTTACTATAATTCTTCTGTCCTCCAGAAACAAATCAGTAATGAGTCTTTTTTTTTCTTCTAAATATCATTTTTATTGTTTTGTCATAAGGTAATATGTCATTGCAAAAAGTTGAGATTCGCAGGTCTCATATGTATCACAAACAGGAAGGTATCAATTAGACACGCAGGTCTATGAACACGCAGGTCTAAGGATTAGACACGCAGGTCTATGAACATGGTAATAATTAGGAGACTCGCAGGCCCCAAATCATACATTAAGCAACCATAATAATAGGGATTCATAGGTGGAACTAAAGAACCAGTGTAATTGAAGTATCAATATATTTCATCATACAGGTAATATAATGTGGTAGCGTAGTGGATATCCTATATTTCACATTGGATTATCATGTTAGCCTGAAAGGGGGGAACTTGAAAACACGTAATATAGAGCATGGTCACTACTCTAATATGGACCAATTTATCACTTATTGTGATTTTTCATATTGCTGTGTTACACTATAATTGTTATTATTATTATTTATTTTTTTTAAATCTTTATTTTAGACAGTTTTTCATTTTTTTACAGAGACTCCTGTAATGCCACTACAGTTCTCAAAAGATTATCCAAAAACACAGAAAAATATTAATTGTAAAGTTGTGTATAAAAGGTAATAATGCATTGTGTGACATTTCGCAGATACAACACTATTAGAAGGCAAGGTTTCACTAACGTGTAACAAACAAGTCCAGTATGGAGAGTGAGGTTAATCTTAGAACAGAATAGTGTAACTAGTCATGGTGATGATGAAACTTGAACCGGCAATAAGTTATTCATTTGAATGGCTTTTAGGTGCAGAGATTGCCTTATTTTTTTTTTATATGGTTTTCTTATTTATTGGTTCAACGTGTGATCATCCATCATGACTAGGATCTGAGACTCGTGGGTCTCGTATACAGCCTGAGAGGTAATATATAAGAGTGTAACTGGTTTAGACTCGCAGGTCTGGTAACATTTCGGAGAGAGAGAGAGACACGCAGATCTTGCAGCTTACTCCCTGCAGTCATGGTGGCTGAGCTTTTCATGTGGTTCTGTGACTACCCTGTTCCGCAAGCGTAACCTTATGAGCTTGTTATGTGGCGTGCCCCCAGTGTGGTGTGTTGCGAGCAGTGTGCATTTGCTAAGATTGTGATTTTATCGTTTCGTGCCTTGTTTTTGTTATGTATTTATGTTTATTTGGTTTCATTTGGTGTATCATAAGGGCATTCATCTTCTCTTGAGTTTGAGACATACAGGTTGCGTGAGTCGTTCAACTGACTCTGGTGGCGTAATGAAGTGTAGGGACATAGCAATGTAGGCATGCAGGTCTTGCTATAAATGTGTGATTTGGGAATTCGTCTGTCTTATCTCGTGCCTTGGGTCTCAGTCGTGAGATGCGGTAGCATCCTTATAGCTGGGGCAATCCTAATGTCTCTGGTTGCTGCCTGTATTTGTGATAGCAAGTCTTGAGAGGTAGGTTTGTAGTTAATATGTGTAAATGTCGATTTTTCTTTTTCCCTCCCTTTTGGGGTTTGTCGTCCCCCTCCTTCTCCAGTTGGGGTTTGTTGTCCCCCTTCTTCTCCGATCCCTATCTCATCTCAGTGTTTTTCATGGAATTTAGGTTCAGTGTGGTACTTTGAGATTTATTTCCTCTAAATGGGGGCCTATACTCAGGGTTGATGGAGGTTGTGGTTATGGGGAACCAACCCATAACAGTTTGCAGTTGTTTCTGTGTGAGTTTTGTACCCCATCTGCGTGCCTTTAGGGTTAGTTTTTAGGTTGCACTGGTCATCTCTCTCCCCCGCCTCCCCTTCTCCCCGGCCATGGCTACGTCCCCCCGCGTGCGAGGAGGGGCACTCATTCCGCGTGCCGCGACCTCCTGCGCTGGCATCCCCATCACCCCTACCCTGTGATTCCGTCTGATGGGTCCGGGAGGATTATCACCTTAATCCCGAGTATTTATGGGTGTGTGCATATTCCGGCAGTTCTCGCTGTCTGGTTATATGTAGTGGTTCCCTGTGACTCTATGCCTCTTGTTAATGGTGTCCGCCAGGTGCCCACCCTCTCCGCAGGTCGGTTTCCCGTTCTCCGTATAGGGTCTGAGTGACAGTTCTGTGGGTTGTGTGGTGTTGTGTTCTATCGTATTATCGTGGATAATGGAGTACTGGTCCAGGGATGAAGGATTTGGTACTGTTAGTCTATATGCCGTATCCCCCTCCCCCCTCCAGCTCCCGGTTTCCCACCAGATCCCACCCTCCATCTCGTGATGTATTCAATCCATGGTCTCCACCATTTGACATGTGTGTTGCTTCTGCCCATCACCAGTAGAACCCTTATAGCCTCTGCTGAGTATATCTCCTCCATCCGGTCGTACCATTGCGTGAGTGTCGGGGGTTGTGTTTGTTTCCACATGGCAGGTATGAGTGCCTTTGCTCAGTCGAGAATGTGTCTCAGAATGGATTTCTTGTACTGCGAGATTGGCCCCGGTGTGGAGTGTAACATGGTTTGTTCCATCATCAGAGGCGTCATTGTGCCAATGATTTCCTCAATTGTGGTATTGATCAAGGCCCAGAATGGTGCTATGACTGGGCAGGCCCACCATATGTGTCTCAGGGTCCCCTCTCCTTCCTGGCACCTCCAGCACGTGGTTGGTGTAGACGGGAAAATCTTGTGTACGAGTGCTGGGGTTTTATACCATTGCGACGGAAGTTTATAATTGACTTCCTAGTACCGGTTACTTGCTGAGGATTTGTGGTGTACAATAAGTATTTTTTCCAATTGGGTGGAAGTGAAAGTAGTTCCCGTGGTGCGTTCCCACTGCCGTTGGAATGTGTGTATTTCGGATCGGTCCCCTATCAGAGTGAACTGGTAGAGGTATGAGGTTGTCTTATCGAGAGTAGTCTTGTTCAGATAAAGGGTTTCAAACGGCATGAGGACTCTGTGTATGGCCGATTTGTTTTCGAGTGAGTAGTAGAAGTATCGTAGTTGCTTGTATCTGAATGTGTGTAGGTGGGTTGGGTTGTTAGTCAATTCCTGTAAGGGGTTTAGTCCCATGTCATCCAAGACTTCGTGGATAGGAATGAATTTCTGTGTGCTGAGGAAGCCCCAGTCTCTAGCCGTGAGGCCCCCTCCTTTAAGGTGGTTGTTGGTCAGCGGCGTCAGTGGGCTCAGGGCCGGGGAAAGGTGTGGGGCCGTCCATATGGAGTGCCAAGTTTGTAAGATGTGGGCTGTGGAGGACGTCCGTTCTGAGACCCCTGACGTGGGGGTCTGGGCCAACCACACATACACCATCAGGTGCATGTCCCTAGTTGCCCTATCCAGTGCGATCCATTGCTTGTAGCATGAGCCGGAGTGCCATTCTAAAATGCACTGTAAGGTAGATGCCTGATGGTACTTCCATATGTCTGGGAGTGCTAGTCCACCCCGGTGTCGTGGCAGGCATGGAAATTTGTGTCTAAGGCGTGGTCGGGTACCATTCCATACATACTTTATGACTGCTGATCTTAAAGATGGTAAGAATGCCGTGGGTAGAGTCATTGGCAGCATTTGAAACAGGTATAGAAGTGTAGGTAAGATGTAGGAACCAGAACTGGGTGCGCAGTGAGTTGCAGTCCCCACTGGGGGTTGTAATATTTAGGACCTCACATTTGAAGAGGTTCAATCTGAGGCCAGAAAGGCGACCGTAGGTTGTGAATTCTTGCATCAAACATGGTAATGTGATCCTGGGTTGCTTAACAAAAAACAGCATGTCATCAGCATATGCCACAATTTTATGCGTAGTTCCGTTCGCAGGAAAACCCCTAATGTCTCTGTTGCATTGTATTGCTTCAAAAAGGGGTTCCAGGGCCAGGGTGAAGAGCAGTGGGGATAAGGGGCACCCCTGCATGGTCCCATTCCGAATTGGGAAAGTTTCTGTGAGAGCCCCATTCACCTTCACATGTGCATTGGGCCGGCTGTATATGGCCTCTATCCAGGCGAGGAGTGTTGGTTCGAATCCCGTCTCTCTAAGCGTCTCTGTCAGGAAGGTCCAGTCCACCCGGTCAAAGGCCTTCTCTGCTTCGGTGGAAAGCAGGAGCATGTGCTCTCCAGTAATTCTAGCAAAGTGTTGTATGGCGAGTGCTCTACGTGTGCTGTCTCTCGCCTCTTGGCCCGGGATAAATCCTGTTTGATCTCGGTGTATTAGCTTCGGGAGTAATGTGTTCAGTCTGCTCGCTAGTACCTTGGTGAACAGTTTGATGTCCACGTCTAGAAGGAAAATTGGCCTGTAGCTGCTACACAGCTCTGGGTCCTTGCCGGGTTTGGGGAGGATAGTAATTGTTGCTGCCAGCGTTTCGTCGTGGAACCTTGATCCTGATGGGAGAGAGTTCAGGGCTTTAACGAGTTTAGGGATGAACGCGTCTCTGAATCTCTTGTAGTATTCCAGGGAGAACCCTGACCATTTTTGCCGTCTTAATTGCTGCCTTCAGTTTCTCCTCCGTAATTGGCGCGTCCCTGAGATCAGCCTCGTCTTGAGCGGTATTGCCGTATTGCTTCTGTCTTAGTTCATGTGGGATCTTTGCAGTTTCTCTGGTCTAGGTTGTATAAGGTCAAATAAAAAGTGAGGAATTTGTTCGCTATTATTTCCAGGTGTTGCATCATCTTGCCCCCTGTCAGTTTCAGTTTGTGTACCTGTGCATGGATCTGTTGGCCTCTGAGCATTCGTGCCAGGAGTTTGCCCCCTTTATTCGCGTGTATGTAAAAAAAAGCCTTTGAACCTTTGTATGTTTCTGTAGTGCTTGCAGCTGTTTCCTGAGGTCCAGCAGCTCCTTATAATTTTCGTCCAAGAGTCTTTTTGTGTCTTGCCTCGATGTCACCGATTTTGGCGCATAGATCGTCCATTATCCGTGAGGCGTCTTTTCTCTTCTTGGTGGCTAGTTGGATAATGAGGTCTCTCAGGACACTCTTGTGGGCTTCCAAGATGGTGATGTCGGAGATCTCCCCCGGCATATTAACTGTGAAGTAGGACTCTAGGGCTTTGGCGATCTGTTCCCTTATTTCTATGTCTGTCAGTAGGGATTCATTTAGTCTCCAGTTCATGGTTTTGGGTCGCGAGAGTGGTGAGTCTAGTGCCATCAGTACCGACCCGTGGTCCGACCAGGTGGCAGCTTCAATGTCAGCTCTCTGAAGCTTGGGTAGTGATTCCTGTTGTAGAAACAGGAAGTCAATCCTTGAGTATCTCGGGAGGAGCACCGAGTAATGCGTGTAGTCCTTTACCGTGGGGGGCAGTGCTCTCCAGCATTCCACCAATCTTAAGCGTCGGAGGGCCTATAGTATGCCATGGAATTCCCTCTGCGGTACGCAAGAGTTTCCCGTCGAGGAGTCCATAGTGGGGTCTAGAGGGATGTTGAAGTCTCCTCCCAATATGAGTATTCCCTCTTTGAACTCAGAGAGAGTGGCCAGCATTCTGCGTATGTAGTGTGACTGACTTCACTTGGGGACATACAGGCACGCTAGCGTGTAGGTGTGATTTGCGATGGTGCCTTTGAGAAAGATATGTCTGCCCTCTGAATCAGTCACCCTGTCCAATTCCATGAAGTCCAACCGTGTGGCCAGAAGTATGGCGACACCTGCCTTTTTGGAAGTGTGGTAGTTGCTGTATGCACCGTGTGAGAACATGCTGTGCTTCAGGACTGGGGCCGACCCCTCACGAAAGTGTGTCTCTTGCAAAAAGGTGAACGAGATTCGTTTTTGTCGTAGTCTCCTGAGAAGGTGCGTCCAGCGTTGCGGGTTGTTCAGACCCCTGCAATTTTGAGTGAGGACACTCAGCAGGCTAGGGTGGTAGGACATAGCTGTTGTTCGGGAGACCACGGGGAGAATGTACCACAAATTTTGTGAGAGGCGCTACCGCTGACTCTCTGTGCTGAAGCACTTTGGGTGTTGGAGGGACTCTGACCAGTGGTGGGGTCTCCAGCGGAACCTGATTTAGGTGTCCTGGATATGTCTTCCCCGCTTGGCGTAGGCTACCCGTAGGTGACCAAGTAAGGGGACACTCCCGGGACAGGTTTAAAGTCACACGGACGGGGAACAAAGCGTGAGGTGATGCGGCAAAAGTGTGGGGACATTCGCTCCCATTGGGCAGGGTGTGCGTGTTTCGGGTGAGCAATGTAAGTGCGTGTATTTCCTGGTGTCGGTTAGCCCCCGAGTCAGGGTTGGGAGTCCCTACAGGGTGTCATGGTTCCCGTGAATCGGGGGAGGCGGGGAAGGAGCGACCAGCACAAGAGGGTCGTCAGGTGACTGCAATAGTAACAATAACCTTGTGTTAACGAGGGGATCCGTGTGACTACCCTAGCCTGTGCAGCACCCTCTCCCCACAGTGATAATTGTTCACACAGATAGGTGCCTAGATCAAGTTGGTAGCTATCAGTGTGGTAACTGTTTACATAGTGAGAAAATTAACAATATTTCAAACCAAAATGTGACATCACATCAAAATTGGTACTCACTGCCTTTTGTTATCTTGGATGTATCAAAGCCCCACTGCCAGTCCCCCCATGGAAATGTGCGTAGGTGGCATGGCATGAGCATGTGAGTGCACAGGTTGTGGTTTTTGAGAGCAGGAGGACTGTCGGCTGAGCACCAGGCATGTTGTCTTGCCCAGCTGCCCCCTACCCGCAGCACATAGAAACACCCCCTTTTTTTTCCTTTGCCCCCCTTTTCCCTCCTTACCCCTTCCCTGCATAGCTCCTTGTTCACCCCCTTGCTCTTTCCCCCTACTATGAACCACTATGTATGGTGTTCCTATCCCCTCGCTGTGATTAAGGGCTTGTAGTCCGTGGGCGCTCAGGTCTCTCAGTGTCGCGTTGCATATCTGTAGCGGAGTAGTAGTATTAACCACGGTATCTCCGCTGGTAGACAGAATAAAACAGGTACAAAGCAGGCAAAATCCAGGTAGCGTAGTTACAATCCCTTTCTCCCAAGAACTAGACGACACATAGCTTGGAGGTCAACTGAGGTTTTTAATTACAGGCACAGTATTTATGTGGTTACAATTGTATGGGGTTTCCCGAGTCACAATGCAGGGTTTGTCCAGTAGGGGACTACATGGGGGACTGAGTTTTACAGCCAGAGTACCCAGCATACACTGCTGTACCATGGAGATAATTATCCCAGAATGCATTGCTAATGGGATTATCCCTTGGTACAGAGAAATACAGTTTTTATATTAAAATCTATAACCGACATAATATTTATGCTAGACAGCTATTTAATTACATAGCTGGGACCTGGGCGCACAGTTAAGGGAACTTGCGCTCAGATTCCAGCACAAATAACCAAATGCGGTTCAGTTTCCCTTATCAGGACCACTTCGTTCAACCGATTGCCTGAACTGAGGGAATAAATGTCCCGAAAACGGCAAACTCCCGAACGGCTCAGAAGTCCAGCGGGGCTTGTGTTGCCGAGTAGACGATTTTAGTTCCTGTAACACACGAATGCCGCATACATTACACAATACGGTTAACAGTAGCAGAAATATACAGTTTGCTTAAATATACGGTTTAAGTCTATAAGTGGCTAGATTTGCCACACTATCTTTATGTGTCATGTGAGAGTTCCCTGTATTTGCGTGCATATTATGTCCCTTGGGCTCCCTTCAGCACTGCGCGGCCTGAGCGTGCGGTGGGCTCTTTCAAAGCGCAAGTGATCCAGTGCATCTTTGCAGAGGCTTCTCCTAAAGATCTTGGTAAGGGTTTCTGCAATATTTTCCCCATTCCCTCAGCCTCTGGCACTCCAAGTATCCTGATGTTACTGCGGCAGCTCCTGTTGTCGAGATTCTCGAGTTGCCATCGCATGGCCAGTAAAAGAGAGCCCTGACGTTGAATGGCTGTGTCTAGTGACACCAATCAAGTCACTAGAGGCTTGCTCTGCTGTAGCCTCCATGCGCTGTTCGACAGAGGCTATGCGGGATTCCTATGCTGTGACGCCCGCTTTTAATTCTGCGACTTCAGCTTTTAGTGCAGCATGCATGGTGGTGGAGACTTGTTGGAGGTCTTACTTAGTGACCATCTGTCAGGATCGGGTCAGGGATCCAACACGCAGAGTACAAAGAGTAGCAGATACGTATACCGGTCCTTAGAATGGCCGGACTTAACGTATAACTACGATAGAATGGTCAGAGACAAGCCGAGGTCGAGGAAACGAGAAGACAGGTAAGCGAGAGGCAAGCCGGGTCAAGGATAACAGAAAGACAGGAGAGTAAATACCAAAGCCGGGTCAGAACCAAAAGACAAGAGAATAACAAAGCACTGTGTGACTAGGCGGACTAGAACCACGACAGGGCAATGAGTGAATGAGAGAGCCACTGTTAAGTATCCTGGCTAGGAAGAGAAGACACGCCTCCGGCGAGTCCTGATTCGTCTCCCGAGATTTGAGTGACAGGACGTTCCGGGTTGGCGTCATGACGTCTACCTCCGGTCCTCCTGTTATAAAAGGAAGTGACTCCCTCGCGGCCGGCGTTAGCAAGACTGAGTGAACCGCAAGGGGCCGAGGAGACATGCCGTCCGGACGGATAAACTTCTAAGTCTCTACCTCTCTCAGAGGTAGAGACCTCAGGTACCCTGACACCATCGAGGCAGACATGCGTCTTAATTCTGCCTTGATATCGGCTAGGGTCACATGTTCCCCAGCGGAGCTAGTGGAGGCCGGGGATGCCAGCGCCATAATAGGCGCGAGGGCCTCGCTTGAGGGCCCGGCCGGGGTTCCCAAGAATTAAGCCATAGGACCCCTGAGTGGCCTCAGCGATTTGAGCCTGGTGGTCTGGGGGATGTCAGGCTTCTTGTTTCTTCCCATTTGGGCTCGGCAGTTGGGCTGTGACAGGCGGATTGTAGCTGGATGGTGTGGAGCCTAGAGACTAGGCAGCCATCACGCTCGGAGTCCAGGTCACATCCCCCAGTAATGAGTCTTATACTCTACATCCTATTCACATTTGCTTGAAAAACTGATGTTTGAAGGGCAGATACACAAATAGAGTAATTTGATACAGTCAGACATACATAGATGCTACACGTTTTTACAAAACAACTAGTTTTACAAATACTTGCTTAGTTTAACTGAAAAATATTCAAATATCGAGAATTACATGTTACAGCTACCATTTCAGCAAATATGAGAAAAACAAGTAGCAAGAGAGGTGAGAATGGACAACAGCTCAGATCTCAAGCTGGTTTTAGCTCATCTTGTGCCATTACAGAGAGAACATATCTGAAGCATATCAGACTGGTCCCACCCGTACGGTGGGTAAGCAAATATAACACAACTTTTTTTGTACATAAATCAATGTTTATTAAAACATGTTACTCATAACATAGACTCCTCATTTACAGTTGAACACTAAGAAACAGTGATTTCAATCGCCACTTCATTGATTCCACTCTTCACATTTTCTTTCAAGTGCAACAAAGAAATAAACAAATGCTATAAAAGAAAAGAAAATCTAAGCATTCATCAAAACGCCCTAGATGCAAAAGCCCTTAGAAATTTCAGTGTGATTTGGAAGTGAGCTCATTCTTTAATATTTTCCAAATCACAAGGAATGTAGAGGCAGCCGCTGCCTATATACATGCATCATGTACTGTAACACCTTTGGCTCACTATAACACTGTACAGGTAATGCCTGGTGCATTCAATAAAAAAACATGTAAATATTTTAATAAAAATTTCTATGATAGCAGCACTTAAATATTCACTCCCTGAATCCGATTGCAGTCCTTAAATCCAAGTGTGTATAAAAATAGATTATTGTGATTCTTGAGGTTTGTAGAAACATAAGTAAAAGTTTCAACACTCTAGTTAGTTCTATCCAGTGATTTGTCTTAATTCAGTCTAATTTCTCCAGCGTACAGAGTTATCAGCAGGATGATAGTGAAACCAGACAGCAGGCCAGCATTCTGAATTGCAAAATAGGTTAAATCTGTTTTCCTCCCTTTTATTTTATCTTTCAGCATTTCATTCATCTCTGGAAACTGGAAGAAAACAAATGCATTAGGAAAATATGATACTTTTTGTAACCAATATTAATTTTAAAGGAGTACCCCAGCACCATGCTCACTTCAGTGATTTGAAGTGGCCATGGTACTGGATTCTGTATGTGTTTACTATAAAATTCCCCATAAAATGCTACATACACAAAGTTAAAGAAAAGTGGTACCGCCGGTGTAATCCCGCCGTGTCGTTACCAACCATAGAATGCTGGCAAAAAAAAGCTAATATCCCAAGTCCTTCCCTTAGCCCATTTACCAGGATTTCCCCCTCCAGTGAGGGAAACTGAGATCACCAGAGGAGGACCAGACAGCAGGAGAAGATGTTTTTATGCATTATTTATTCTTTTTTTATTATTATTTATGTAGGGTAACAGCAAGTGTTGCCAGCACCGGTTATTGCAGCCAAAATAAAAGTGTTTAAAAAACAAACAAAAAAAACAAAACACTGTTTTGGATGGAGTAACCCTTTAACTACTGTTAGGTTCGTGATTACTGGATTACTGGATGGTATAAGACATGCAGTGAGTTAAAATGTCATAAGTTCCTGCAAAATAACTAGTTGAAATAATAATCAGGGTGGAAATTACAGTGTTTATAAGTACGGCAATTCAGAATCGATAATTAGCTCTTACAGCAAGGGAAGTTTCCCATTAAACCTATGAAATTAATAGTGACCAAATATTCCTCTCTGAAGTTACTACTGTGAAGAAAAACAATTCCTTTTTAGCATTATACATAACGTTTTGGGGAAAAGTCTCTAGTTTTCCACATGCATTAGTTCATCATAATTTACCCACCTCTGAATTAATTGCAGTAACCCCCAATAGCTCATAACTCCATCATAGTCTTGGTATGGTAAGCTTAATGGACATAGGGATTTAGAGAAACCTGAGAACTAAGACAGCTGGAAACAGCTGAGTCAGAGACATGAAGAGTGGATTTATGATACCGGGAGGCTGAAATAAAAACGGTGTTCATGTAGGAGTATTTTTTTTTCTGAAAACACAATGGAAACCTCATACTCAAATTTGTTGGGATCCAACTTCTTTCTCCTTCTTGCCCTTCTTTGTCATCCGATTTCTCTCCTCTCTCATCCACAGTCAGTTTCCAATCCTCTCCCACACTAAGTTCCAACATCAAATGCCTCCCCCTATTCTTCTTCTTCTTACTTAGCCTCAAATCCTCACATTTCTGCTTTAAAATGTCCTGCCAAATATATCCCACATCCTCTGTCCTCTAACTCCAGCCTGCAGATACAATCTAAGCTGCCTCTGGTGGGAGGGAGAAAGCAAGTCAGAGATGGTTTCTGACAGGTTAGCTAGGAGGTGACTTGGGCAGTGCGGTATGAAATTTAGACATACACATCAGCAGCTAACCAGACGTGCCTGCGCTATATTGCTTTACATATTCTACATACCCTTCAGGGACTGATATGGTATAATATGCATTGATTAACTACACCCGGTACTCACAAGCAACCAAGCCCTACAGAATCTTCTAAGCAGAGACTGGCGCCCCTAAAAACAGCATTGATTAACTACACCCAGTACTCACAAGCAAAGAATCCCTGCAGAATTTTCTAAGCAGAGACTGGGCCCCTAAAAACAGCAGTGATTAACTACACCCAGTACTCACATGCAACCAAGCCTCTAAGCAGAGACTGTGCCTCTAAAAAAACAGCACTGATTACACCCAGTACTCACAAGCAAGCAAGCCCTGCAGAATCTTCTAAGCAGAGGTATCATCTCTGGAAGGCTGTCTACCCCATGGTCATTACCATACTTATAGATAGTGCAGATGAGCTGATTTTCAAAACACACCAATCAAGTCACTAAACCTGTCCTCACCTGAAATCCCTCTATTAACAAACTGCATCCTTAACCATGTTTTAAACACTCATAAATATATGTGTGTATATATATATGTTTATGATTATATATGTGCATATGTAGAATCTTCATATCTATAAAACAAAACACACTTTCTTTAAATAATGTTCTCCCTTCTATTTTTCATTGTTACACTAACTTCTCTCATTACTAAAATATCCCTATCCTTCTGTTAACCTGTCCCTGGCAACACCATTTTCATTACTTCCACTTTACTCCCCTCCCCACATCCCATGCACTCTACATATCCCTTTCCAGCCTATCTCCTCCAACTCCTCCCAAATCCTCTGTATGCATACCCTCCTACAAAACTTTCAAATCCTACTCCCACCTTCACTTCCTTTCTATCCTTCTGCTCCTAGCAGCTGGTGATGTCTCTCCAAACCTGGTCCCATCTTGGCAAACTCACCAGGTACTAACTCAAGGAACCACACCAATCTCATACCCATCTCATGTTTCTCTTCCTCTAAATCCTCCTTCATTACTGCCCTCTGGAATGCACGCTCTGTTTGCAATATTCCATCTCTGGTTCCCTAAATTTACTAGCCTTAACAGAAACATGGCTCTCCCCCTCTGACACTGCTACCCCTGCATCTTTATCCTTTGGTGGTCTTCAACTTACCCACAACCCAAGACATTATGAATATAAAGAAGGTGGTGGAGGGTATCTCCTCTCACCTCCCTGCTCCTTCAAACCTCTACCCACCCCCCCTTCCCTCTCTTTCTCATCATTCAAAATTCATTCGATTCACCTTTTCAAACCCTTCTCCATTATGTATCGCCCCCCTGGGTCCCATCTCCTCTTCATTGACCACTTCCTTGACCACTATTTCCTCTCTTCTGATATTCCATCCCTAATTCTCGGGGACTTCAATATTCCCATTAACCCGCCTTTGACCTCAGCAGCCTCTAAACTACTTTCAATTACTTCCTCCCTCGGGCTATCACAGTGGGCTAATTTTCACACCCATGTAGCTGGCAATACCCTCATCTTCTCTTATGCATGTACAGTATCTCATATCCGCAACACTCCATTTCCTCTCTCTGATCACAATCTCTTATTGTTGGCTTTTGAGTACCCCCTCACCCAACATCCTCAGCCTAACCCCCCTCAACTCAGGAGGAATCTTAATTATATTGACCTCCAGCATCTGTAAGCTGATATTGATTCACAACTGCTACTCATCCCTTCCCTCTCCTGTCACTCACTGGCCATCTCCACATCTAACAATACCTCTGTCTTGAACACTGCAGCCCCGCTCCAAACATGCACCTCGAGGAGGGCATTCCCCCAACCGTGGCATACTAAATCAACATGCTACCTGCAAAGATGCTCCCATTGTGCTAAACGCTCCTGGAGGAAGTCTCGCACCCAGTCAGACTTTCTCCATTATATATTTATATTGTGTTCATACAGCACATCCCTTGCCCTCGCCAAACAGTCATACTTTTCCTCTCTCATTAGTTCATGCTCCCGCAATCACAGGCATCTCTTTGACACCTTTAATTCTCTTCTTTGCCCTGCTGTGGCCACACCCAAAAATAACCTTACAGTCGATAGCTTTGCATATTACTTTACCGACAAGATTGAACAGCTAAGGAAAGAATTCTCCCCACCTTGCCATTCTCTTTCTCAACCACACGTAGATCATGCCTTTCCTACCCTTCAGACTTTCTCCACAGCTACTGAAGAAGAGGTGGTTGTGCTTCTCCTTTCCTCTCGTCCCACCACTTGCCCGCTCGATCCTATCCCATTTCTCCTTTTTGATCTCTCTCCCCTTGTCTTGCACCTTCCTTAACAAACATCTTCAACTGCTCTCTCTTCTGGCGTTGTCCCTGCTGACCTTAAACATGCCACTGTAGTACCTATCCTGAAAGAAAAATCTCTTGACCCGTCCTCCCCCTCTAACTATCGTCCCATATCCCTGCTCCCTTTTTCCTCAAAGCTTCTGGAAAGACATGTCCTTACCCGTATGTCTCACTTCCTAAATTCCGACTCTCTCTTTGACCCTCTTTAATCTGGCTTCCCGCCCACTCCACTCTACTGAGACTGCTCTTATCAAAGTTACTAACAACCTAATCACAGCTAAATCTAAATGCCACTACTCCATACTAATTCTTTTTGACCTCTCTGCTGCCTTTGATCATGCTCTCCTTCTTAAAACTCTTCAATCACTCGGTCTCTGTGACTCTGTCCTCTCGTGGTTTTCCTCTTATCTCTCCCAACGCTCATTCAGCGTCTCCTCTTCTAATGATACCTCCTCCCCTCGTCCTGTCTCGGTTGGAGTCTTACAAGGCTCTGTCCTTGGTCCCCTTCTATTTTCTCTTTATACTGCTTCTCTTGGCAAACTTATTACCTCTTTTGGATTCCACTACCACCTGTGCGCTGATGACACCCAGATATATCTCTCATCCCCGGACCTCTCCCCTGCCGTCCTTCAACTTGTCACTGCTTGCTTTTCTATCATCTCTGACTGGATGTCCTCCCTCTTTCTGAAACTCAATCTCTCTAAAACTGAGCTCCTTGTCTTTCCTCCTCCTAATACTGATCCTCCTCTTTCGCTCTCCCTTCAAATTAGTGGTATCCACATATGTCCATCCTTGCAAGCACGCTGTCTTGGCATCATACTTGATTCTGGCCTCACCTATGAGCCTCACATCCAGTATGTTGACAAAATCCTGTAAATTCCATCTTAAAAACATAGCCTGCATCTGCCCCTTTCTTACGCAAGAAGAAAGGAGCTTGTCCATGCTCTAGTAATTTCCTGCATTGATTATTGTAATCCTCTCCTAATTGGTCTTCCCAAAAGCCATATTGCCCCACTACAGTCTGTAATGAATGCTGCTGCCAGACTGATTTTCCTCTCTAGTCGGTCCTCTCACACCTCACCCCTCTGTCAGTCCTTACATTGGCTTCCTGTATCCTATACTAACTCATACCTATAAAGCACTGAACAATTCTAGCCCCTCTTATATCTCTTCACAGATCCATAGGTATTCCCCTTCTCTGTCTCTCTGCTCTGCCCGTAGCCTTCTTCTGTCCACTGCTCGCACCCGAACAGCCAATTAACGCTTGCAGGACTTCTCGTGGGCGACTCCCTTCCTATGGAATAGCCTGCTTACCACCATCAGACTCTCCCCTAGTCTTCAGTCAGAAGTGCCTTAAAACCCATCTCTTTATAAAAGCTTATGGCCTCCCAGAGTAACCTCTACCTTACATATCTGTCTCTTGCTCTCTCCTAAAGGGCAACACTCTACTCTCTCCTCCAGCTCTGTTTCACTCCCATCTTATTTGATTGCTATTTCCTGTCCTAATGTGTTTTATACCCCACTTCCTTTAGACTGTAAGCTCGTTGAGCAGGGTCCTCTTCAACCTATCATTCCTGTAAGTTTTCTTGTAATTGTCCTATTTATAGTTAAATCCCCCCTCCCATAATATTGTAAAGCGCTAAAAAATCTGTTGGCGCTCTCTCCCTACATGAGTTTCCAAAGTTTTATAGAAAAGTAAAAACAATTTTGTGATTACATAAAAATAAGACAGGTTGATCCCAAGCAGTGGTGTCAACCTAAGACAAAAGTGATGTATGGCAAAAATTCCCCCGCCATACGCTATCTCGAATAATACAAAACATTACTGAGATATAGGTCCCACACGTCCTGTGGGAACAGCGTACTGAGGGTAGACGATCTAGGGAGAGCCTACCTACAGGTACTACTTGTATAGGAAAAAAATGATAAATAAGAATACACAATAAAATCAAACAAGGGATGGGGGGGGGCGGGGAGGAACGGAGACTCGGGTGGGGGGACACAGGGAGTTTAATACAATAGCACGAGATATTTATGATGACAAAAGTACCTGTAGGCCTGTAATATAGAAATATTAGCAAAATTATACAGGCAGGTACATGTTTGAAATAAAAAAATACTAATCTGCTGGCGCTATATAAATGGCAATAATAATAAGAAAAACAACACAAAATAGAACAATATTAGTTTATCATGCACTACTACTGAGGTCTTTATCTTACCATATCAGCCAAACCAATATAAAGAAACATGCCACCGGCTATTCCAAATATAATATCTGGCTCAAAGTTGTTGCCAACTAAAACCCCGAAGACTAAACCAACGTAACAAGAGCATGCAGATGTAAAGTTGAAGAAAAGGGCCTGGGGTATGCTCATTCCAGCATTAAGCAAGATGGCAAAATCACCTGAAAAGACAATAAAGTTGTCAATTAACATTTGTATCATTAAATATGTATTGTCACATATGACTTGCTTTCTTAGATGTTTGAGCTTTCTACAGTGTGTAGCCACTCATTAATGTACCTGCCATATGAGCACTGTCAATTCATAAATTATATTATGAATATAATATTTTCATCTAATAAAATGCTTCTAATAGAGAAGCATTGTGGATGAGAAGCACATGCATGGCAAGCGCCGGACTCCTGCAATCAAATGCTTTTCAGTGCTTCTTTATGAGAATCATTAGAGGATGTACCATGTCTTCATGAAATGCATGTGGACATTGAATGCCACAGAACAGAGTCTGAGTCGGTTCTCACGGGGGAAGCATCATCTAGTGGCTGTCAGGAAGACAACCACTTTAAGTGTGTTTAGCCCTGCAATGTAAACATTGCTGTATATACAAAATGTCAATGTGGTACATTGCAGGACCAAAGTGGCAGGGCCTCTGCGCCAGATCACTTCCTGTAACCCTTTTCTCCGGGGTTTGACAGGGTTTTCTATGTGCAACTGTAGCTTGACACTTACACCAAGTGTAAACTTTACAATTATGCCAAAAAAAAGTATAAAACAAAGGCTAGAGTTCACGCACCACTAGGACCACCAGGGACGGATGGCAGCAGCAGCAGGATCCCCCCTCCCAGGCAGGTAAGCAGGGAGGGTGGATATAATCACTCAGGTCACAGCAGCCTTACTTACTCACAGACTCTTCAGCAGAGCTCTGCGCATGGTCTACCCTGGAAGAGCATTGAACCAACATGCTCACTTTGTGATGGGGCGTGCTTGTCATTGGTGATGACAAAACACACCCTATCTGTCCCCGCCCCCTTTTTAGTGGGCCTCTGTAATTAAAAAATGCCCAGGCCGAATTTTCTTCCCAGTCCGGCCCTGATTGTGACCACTGCACTCATGGGCGTCCACAGGGGGGATTTTTCAGCATGTTCTGCTAATTTTCGTGTGAGATTGAAAACACAGTGCAATACTGGCGTGTATGGAGAGAGACAGGGATAGGAAGCTGCATCTTATCCCTGCTTCTCTCTGACTGAATCCGCAGAGGAGCAACACATGCAGCCAGAGACAGCCAACAGATCAGGTAAGTGAGGCGGGGGGGGGGGGGGGAGAGAGAACCTACAGATCAGGTAAGTGAGGCATGGGGGAGGCATAGAGAGCCTACAGATCAGGTAAGTGAGGCATGGGGGGGCAGAGATAGCCTACAGATCAGGTAAGTGAGGCATATGGGGGGCAGAGATGGCCTACAGATCAGGGAAGTGAGGCATATGGGGGGCAGAGATTGCATACAGATCAGGGAAGTGAGGCATATGGGGGGCAGAGATAGCCTACAGATCAGGGAAGTGAGGCATATGGGGGGCAGAGATAGCCTACAGATCAGGGAAGTGAGGCATATGGGGGGCAGAGATAGCCTACAGATCAGGGAAGTGAGGCATATGGGGGCAGAGATAGCCTACAGATCAGGGAAGTGAGGCATATGGGGGGCAGAGATAGCCTACAGATCAGGGAAGTGAGGCATATGGGGGCAGAGATAGCCTACAGATCAGGGAAGTGAGGCATATGGGGGGGCAGAGATAGCCTACAGATCAGGGAAGTGAGGCATATGGGGGGGGGGGGCAGAGATAGCCTACAGATCAGGGAAGTGATGCATATGGGGGGAAGAGATAGCCTACAGATCAGGGACGTGAGGCATATGGGGGGAAGAGATAGCCTACAGATCAGGGAAGTGAGGCATATGGGGGGCAGAGATAGCCTACAGATCAGGGAAGTGAGGCATATGGGGGGCAGAGATAGCCTACAGATCAGGGAAGTGAGGCATATGGGGGGGCAGAGATAGCCTACAGATCAGGGAAGTGAGGCATATGGGGGGCAGAGATAGCCTACAGATCAGGGAAGTGAGGCATATGGGGGGCAGAGAGAGCCTACAGATCAGGGAAGTGAGGCATATGGGGGGCAGAGATAGCCTACAGATCAGGGAAGTGAGGCATATGGGGGGGGCAAAGATAGCCTACAGATCATGGAAGTGAGGCATATGGGGGGCAGAGATAGCCTACAGATCAGGGAAGTGAGGCATGGGGGGGCAGAGATAGCCTATAGATCAGGTAAATAAGGGATGGGAGCGACAGCCTACAGGAAGGGTCAGCAAGGAGCAGGAAGGTAAAGTAAGAGAAGGAGCAGAAAGGAGAATGAATAGAAATGAGCAGAAAGGAGCAGCAACGAGCTGAAAGGGACAGCAAGGAGCACAACAGTTAAGTAGGAGAAGGAGCACAAATGAACACAAATGAGCAGAAAGGGGCAGCAAGGAGCAGGAAGGGTCTGCAATGAGCAGGGAGTGTTAATAAGGAGAAGGAAGGGTCTGCAATGAGCAGTAAGGGTAAACAAGGAGCAGGAAGGGTCAGCAAAGAGCTGGAAGGGTCAGCAAGGAGCAGGAAGGGTGTGCAAGGAGAAGGAAATGTCTGCAAGCAGCAGGAAAGGTCTGCAATGAGCAGGAAGGGTCAACAAGGAGCAGGAAGGGTCTGCAAGGAGCAGGACGGGTCTGCAAGGAGAAGGAAGGGTCAGCAAGGAGCAGGAAGGGTCAGCAAGGAGCTGGAAGGGTCAGCAAGGAGCAGGAAGGGTGTGCAAGGAGAAGGAAAGGTCTGCAAGCAGCAGGAAGGGTCTGCAATGAGCAGGAAGAGTCAACAAGGAGCAGGAAGGGTCTGCAAGGAGCAGGAAGGGTCTGCAAGGAGAAGGAATGGTCAGCAAGGAGCAGGAAGGGTCAGCAAGGAGCTGGAAGGGTCAGCAAGGAGCAGGAAGGGTCTGCAAGGAGCAGGAAGGGTCTGCAAGGAGAAGGAAAGGTCTGCAAGCAGCAGGAAGGGTCTGCAAGGAGCAGGAAGGGTCAACAAGGAGCTGGAAGGGTCTGCAAGGAGCAGGAAGGGTCTGCTAGGAGAAGGAAGGGTCAGCAAGGAGCTTGAAGGGTCAGCAAGGAGCTGGAAGGGTCAGCAAGGAGCTGGAAGGGTCAGCAAGGAGCAGGAAGGGTCTGCAAGGAGAAGGAAAGGTCTGCAAGCAGCAGGAAGGGTCTACAAGGAGCAGGAAGGGTCAACAAGGAGCAGGAAGGGTCTGCTAGGAGAAGGAAGGGTCAGCAAGGAGCAGGAAGGGTCAGCAAGGAGCTGGAAGGGTGTGCAAGGAGAAGGAAAGGTCTGCAAGCAGCAGGAAGGGTCTGCAAGGAGCAGGAAGGGTCAGCAAGGAGCTGAACATGGCAGCAAGGAGCAGGAAGGGAAGTAAGGAGATCAAAGGTGAAGTAGAAGAAGGAACAGAAATGAGCAGGAAGGGTCTGCAAGGGGCAGTAAGGAGTAGGAAGGGTCTGCAAGGAGAAGGAAGGGTCTGCAAAGAGATGAAAGAATCAGAAGGAGCACAAAAGTAAAGGAGCAAAAAGAATCAGAAGGAGCACAAAGGTAAAGTAGGAGAAGGAGCAGAAAAGGGTAGCAAGGAGCAGAAAGGGACAGCAAGGAGCACAAAGGTAAAGTAGGAGAAGGAGCAGAAAGGGTCTGCAAGGAGCAGAAAGGGATCAGAAAGAGAAAGGAGCAGAAGGGGGAGCACAATAAGAAGAAAGTAGCAGAAAGGTAAAGGAGCAGAAGGAGCCAAGGAGGAGAGAAGACAGTATCAGAAGAAAAAGAAGACTGTGTCAAATGAAGGAGAAGAAAAAGAGATTGGAGCAGGAAGGACAAGTGAAGTGAACCCTCCACTTTATTCTGGACACCACATCATAAGGCTTTGGTACCTGGGCCTGGCAGGGAAACTTTGGACCTTCTCATCTCCCCATGTAAAAAAAAATATCAGTGTTAATGTGTTCACTTTTATTTACTGAGTGTCAGGAAACACAGAGGGCCGCTGGGTAGGGGTGTCACTGATTGGCTAGCACTCTAAGCCAATCAGTAGCTCTCCATTCATAAAAAAGTAAAACATTTTTATGAACCGGGAACTAGCGATTGGCTTAGAGCGTCAACTGACCACTCTAGCCAATCTGTAACACCCATGCCTGACGTCAGTCTGCACTTCCTGACACTTCGTTTCAGAAGCTGAATACCACTGAGCAACCTGGAAATCTTGAGCTGGAGGAAGCCTTTGGGGTTAAACCATTTGAGAGCGGTTTAACCTCTTAAAGGAAAGAGAGCACCCAGGGGCTTCCTGGCATCATAGCATTTTCACTTAGATGAAGTTGTTATGGTGACCAGAATGTTCCTTTAATTTGCTTAAAGTAATACTATAGTGTCCGGAATGCAAACATGTATTCCTTACACCATAGTTGTGAAAATGCTATTCATCCTGGCTTTATGTGATAATGACTATGCTCCTCCCCTTCATGACACTGTCAAAAAGGGACCAAGCATGGATGTCATTACAATTATGCCCCCTCCCCTCCCCCCCCCACCCCAAAAAATTCCTGCTGACACCCATGACTGCACTATAATCAATGTTCCCACAAAAGTAAATAGATTAGAATTGATGGGTCTGTACTAGAATAACAAGCTATATTCTATAATATCTAATTTACCAAACTCATGAGGAAATTCTTCACATAGAATTGCAATGGATGTGCTCAACCCTTGCAAAGGGGACAGGGTGAAAGAAGCCCCAATAGCAAGTCCATCAATAAAATTGTGAAGACCATCGCTCAGTGTGATCATCCAAGCTAATGTGCCAATCTCTTTCAGTGGAGTCCATTTACATGACTTGCAGAGGCGAGATGGTTCTCCTGAGTCCTGTACAAACAGAGAAGATTACATTAAATTTGTTCTGATATCCAAAGTACATGTTTTTATAAACCATATTATGAAGGATAGTACTCCCATTCTATTAATAGTTAGAGGTAGGGGGTAGTTTTGCAGGGCAAATATTAATTTAGACAGGTGAATGGGTTTTTTTTTTGTAGTTTTTATTTTGTAATTCTGTTTATCACACGCTGTTCTCGGTTATATTTATGGAGACCGGTACTTGATTAGAGTGTTGGGCACTCTGTGTCAGGTTTCAAAACTGACATGTAAGGCTTTTTCGTTTATTACTGGCCCTTTAAGTGAACTTCATGATTTGTCCTCTAGAGGCCTCCCTAGCCACTAATCTATTCACTCACCTTAATAGTCTCACCTGGATTAACTAATTAGGAGGCTTGATAATCTACGCCCGTGAAACCATGTGAAACCTTCAAACAGCAGATACTGTTCCTTCTGATCTGAAAGCCCTGACCCCAGCTACTAAACTGGAAATAAAGAACCTCTTGCTGGAATTAAAGCAGATGTCTGCAGCTGACATGGACTTACTGAAAACCGGAGTTCAGGCGGTGACCGCCCGAGTCCAGGCCTCAGAGGAGGACGTCTCGGATGTACAGCAGGAGGTACGGGTACTAAAGGAAACTGCACCTCCAGGCATCACATTCAGAATTACTAACCTGGCTGGACCTTGCCGATGACCGAAACCGCTGAACAAATATCGCAATCAGCCTGACCTGACGCATTATCTACAACACCTTCTCACCACATTTTTGCCTCACACGCTAGCTAAAAAGCTTACTCTTGAAGCCTATTTCCACATCAATAAACCCAAGCAAGCGCCAGCGGCAGTCAGATGCCAATCCATGTCTGATAAAAATCTAATTATGGCCGCGTTATGAGGAAAAACCCTGTTTTAATTTGAATCAACACAATTGACCTTCTTTCAGGACTTAACCAAAAACACACTATTATGTTGGAAATCTCTTGGCCCGGTAACCCAGAGGCTCCAAGAAGCTGGACTGGAATATAGATGGACGCTACCAAGAGCCCTTATAGAAGAGCAAAACAACACTAGCACTCACTGTGCTTCATCTGCTGAAGCTGATTACTTTCTCCAGGCACTCTAATTCCACATTTGGACCCACTGCCTCTGAACTGCCAACCACAACGTATGCCTTGGACCCTGCTAAAACTGCTCCTTTTGTTCCCCTTATTTTATCCTCTAAACCAAAATTAAAATGAGGCTGCTATATCCAAGAATTGTTATCACTAATCTATGATGTTATGTACCTTTCATAAACACTCTCTAACTGTTTATAACTTATAACTCAATCGCCTCAATAAAGAAAGAATACAAAAAAAAATTAATAATGATGAATTGAAGATCAAACTTGCAATATTAAAGCTAAATCAGTTACCCTGGAAACAAAATTCTAGCTTGGCTATATTCTTAATTTGACCATTTTGGCCTAACTTTTGGAAACTCGCTTATTGAAGAAATATTTTCCATGCAGCTGAATTCTAAAGAGTTTAAAGAGTTTTTTTTTTACTAAATTCTCAACTGAAATTGGTTGAAGATCAAGGCCAACTGGTTTAAAATGATTTCATACATGTGACGTAATGATACTTAAAGGGACACTATAGTCACCTGAACAACTTTAGCTTAATGAAGCAGTTTTGGTGTATAGGACATGCCCCTGCAGCCTCACTGCTCAATCCTCTGCCATTTAGGAGTTAAATCCCTTTGTTTATGAACCCTAGTCACACCTCCCTGCATGTGACTTGCACAGCCTTCCATAAACACTTCCTGTAAAGAGAGCCCTATTTAGGCTTTCTTTATTGCAAGTTCTGTTTCATTAAGATTTTCTTATCCCCTGCTATGTTAATAGCTCGCTAGACCCTGCAAGAGCCTCCTGTATGTGATTAAAGTTCAATTTTCAGATTTCAAAGGTCAGATTGAGATACAATTATTTAAGGTAAATTACATCTGTTTGAAAGTGAAACCATTTTTCTTTTTCATGCAGGCTCTGTCAATCATAGCCAGGGAAGGTGTGGCTAGGGCTGCATAAACAGAAACGAAGTGATTTAACTCCTAAATGACAGTGAATTGAGCAGTGAAATTGCAGGGGAATGATCTATACACTAAAACTGCTTTATTTAGCTAAAGTCATTTAGGTGACTATAGTGTTCCTTTAAGCTTCCTAAGTGGTGATAACTCCTAGAGAATGCTCCAGAGGTGAGTTCAGGAGGAGCAGTGCTGGATGATGTGTCAGATTTCAGGATTAGAAAATGGACATGTACATTTGCACAAATACAGACATGGATAGAGTGATGAATACGTACATCTACACCCACACACGGATTTGTATTAATGCCTAAATATAGATACTTGTGTCCACATACAGACAGACATACACAACCACACAGGGAGAGATACCCAGATTGATATATACAACATATATATATATTGTTATTTGGTGGGATGGTCATTCATTCAGCCTCTGCTGATTTCCAAACATAACTGCCCCTGACTTCTCAGGAGGAGTATTTTCCATGGTACCCCTTCCTAATATCTACCATTGTTTTCTCATTTGCATCATAGATGAAACTACTGCTTAATTGTTAGTTACTTGTGTTCAGCTTGGTTGCTTCATCTAAGTGTTGCTTCTAAGTGTGTGGTTGGAGATATTCTGGAGAGTGTTGCTTCTAAGTGTGTGGTTGGAGATATTCTGGAGATAAACTGGAGGTAATCTGAGGTATTCAGGAGGATAAATAAAAAGTTAAGATTTGCTTGATTTAAATTATTCACCTAATTGGAATGGCAGACTTAGTTCAGTGTAATAGTTGCATTTGTTTTACGTTCCACTTTTTGGAGGTTTGGTTGTTGTCTAATCTGTAGACAGTTCTCTATCTTGTGGCAGGAGATTGTATTTTTGAAGTATGAGATTTGTAAATTATCTGGTAAACAAACTCAGGCTGGAACTGCTGCAAAGCCACTGCCGCAGAGACATACTAGGAATGGCAGATGGATTACTGTAGGAGCTGGTAGACTTAGAGTTGTGGATAAAAGGCATATTGCACAGTCTGTGTCTCTACATAATTCATTTTCTGCACTTTCAGAGTGTAATGGTGTTATGGAGAGAGGCACTGAGGGTAGTGATGTTGTGGAGAGAGGCACTGAGGGTAGTGGTGTTGTGGAGAGAGGTACTGAGGGTAGTGGTGTTGTGGAGAGAGGCACTGAGGCTAGTGGTGTTGTGGAGAGAGGCACTGAGGCTAGTGGTGTTGTGGAGAGAGGCTCAGGCACTGAGGCTAGTGGTGTTGTGGAGACAGGCTCAGGCACTGAGGCTAGTGGTGTTGTGGAGACAGGCTCAGGCACTGAGGCTAGTGGTGTTGTGGAGACAGGCTCAGGCACTGAGGCTAGTGGTGTTGTGGAGACAGGCTCTGGCATTGAGGATAGTGGTGTTGTGGAGACTATCTGAGGCCTAATAGAAAGCAGTTGTTGTTGGGGGATTCCATCATAAGAGGTGTGGAGATGGACAATGGTGGTCTTGTGAGGTGTCTTCCCGGAGCTACTGCTCACAGAGACAGGAGACGTATCTGTAATATTGTTAAGCGAGCAAAGCAGGAAGGGGAATTGGATGTACTTGTCCATCTAGGGACAAATGACTTGGCTTGCAATGAGGTTTCAGAGGTTAAGGACGTTTTTAGTGTTTTTGCCAATGATATACGGCAGGTTCCTTCCACACTGTCATTCTCTCACGTTCTGACTGTGCATAACACTCAGAACGGCAGGCGGATGCGTATTAGTGACTTTAACTTATGGCTTGGTGAATGGTGTCGAGAGCAAGGATTTGGCTTTATTTCTCATGGTAGCTCTGTTTGGAATGGAAATAAACTGTACAAAAAAAGATGGTTTGCATCTTTCTCAAAATGGAACAAATGTTCTCAGTGAGAAGTTCAGAGGTTTTGCTAGGATGTATTTAAACTAGGAGGGGGGGCAAAAGGGTGATAAAACATCAATCCAATTGTCCCCCAAAACAAGGACAGAAGGTGCCTGTAGCAAGTGTGTTAAAAAATGATAAGCGTAGAGTCATGTCTACAAATGCTCGCAGTTTAGGGAATAAGATCCATGAACTTGTGGCAATAATGGCAACTGATAGTGTATATTTAGTCGCTGTTACTGAGACATGGTATAATGAGAAAAATGACTGGTACATAGCAATAGCAGGGTACTCTTTATATAGAAAAGACAGGGAAGGCAAGAAAGGGGGAGGAGTGGCCCTGTATGTGAAGGATAGCATAACATCTAGCCTAATAAAAGTTAGTGAGGCGAACATAGAGTCCGTTTGAGTTACGTTAGAATTTGGTAATCACACAGTAACTAGTGTAGGTGTGATTTTATAGGCCCCCAGGACAAATTGAAGAGTTAGATAATCTACTAGTTGAGGAGATAGCTAAAATGACAATGAAGGGGAAGTTATCATCATGGGTGACTTTAATCTTCTTGATGTGAATTGGAAAACAAAAATAGCTGCTTGTGCCAGGAGCACACATATTCTAAACTCCCTACTGGGATTGTCTCTAAAACAAGTCATTGAGGAGCCAACTCGTAAAGAGGCCATACTACATTTAGTGTTAACAAATGGAGATTTGGTATCAGATATTACTGTAGGTGATAGTTTAGGATCCAGTGATCATCAGTCAGTGTGGTTTAATATAAGAACAGTGACCACACCACACAAAAACAAAAGTTTTAGACTTTAGAAAAACAGACTTTTCTAAAATTAGAATATGTGTAAAGGAGTCATTATCAGACTGGAGCAATTTAAATGGAGTCCAAGAGAAATGGGATTATTTAAAAGTTGCACTACTGAAGGCAACAGAAAATTGCATTAGGCTTGTCAGTAAAAGCAACAAATTCAAGAAACCACTGTGGTACTCCGCAGATGTGGCCAAAATAGTAAAAAACTAAAAGTTGGCATTTAGTAATTATAAAAAAAAAACAGAGTGAGGAAGACAGAATGATCTATAAGATTACGCAGAAAGAGGCTAAGCAAGTTATAAGAGCTTCCAAATCACACACAGAATAGAAAATAGCACAGTCAGTAAAACAGGGAGACAAAACTTTTTTTAGATACATAAATGAGAAAAGAAAAGTAAAACAAGGATTAGTTAGATTAAAAACAAAAGAAGGAAGGTATGTAGAAGAGGATAAAAGTCTAGCTGACTACCTCAATTAATATTTTTGTTCGGTATTTACAGATGAAAATGAAGGAAAGGGAGCTCAGTTAAGAAAAAGGATAAATGAGTAATTTATTACACGTGAGTTTACAGAGGAAGAGGTTCTATTTCAACTGTCAAAAGTAATGACAAATAAGTCAATGGGACCTGATGGAATACACCCAAAGCTATTAAAAGAGGTTAGTAGTGTAATAGCAAAACCATTAACAGATTTAGTTAACCAATCATTGTTAACAGGAGTAGTCCCAAAAGATTGGAAGTTAGTGAATGTTGTGCCCATTCACAAGAAAGGTAATGGGGCGCAGTCTGGCAACTATAGGCCAGTAAGCCTTACTTCAGTAGTGGGGAAAATGATGGAAGCCATGTTAAAGGATAGGATTGTTGAACATGGGTTTACTTCAGGGAGATCATGCCAAACTAATCTTATTGATTTTTTTGATTAGGTAACTAAAATTATAGATCAGGGTGGTGCAGTAGATATTGCTTACCTAGATTTTTAGTAAGACTTTTGACACTGTTGCACATAGAAGGCTTATCAATAAACTGCAATATTTAAGTTTGGATTCCAAAATTGTTGAATGGGAAAGGCAGTGGCTGAGTGACAGGCAACAGAGGGTTGTAGTCAATGGAGTATATACACACACATCTTAATAACTATATTAAGTTAAAAAAAAAAAAATCATGATATACTGTACCTTTGATGAAACCACACTGATTTTGTCATTGTTTTGATTCCCGTTAACCTCCACTACTGCTGAATTTATAAATACTGTTGTTCCATTTGCAATTTTGCTTATGGGAGCGTCTTTGTGGTATTCATGGCGAGGATTGTCGATTTCTAAGTGAGTATGAACACCCTGAAAGGGAAGAACATGGATTTAGTGCTCTATTTACCTTTAGAAAATGGCTGCCTTGTATCACATGCTTCACTGAATATCACTGAATATCACCACATCACTACTTGCTTAAGATTTGACATAAAGATCTGTGGAGCAGAATTCCTAGACTCCTAGACTCCTCCAACAGTATAACCAAAATGTGAAGGCCTCCTTCAGCCCTGCCTCAGTGATATCCTGACCCCACAATAAACTGGAGTGATGCCATGGAAGTTGGATTGAGCAGGGTGAGCATGGCCTCTGTGCTGGACTGCAGAGTTGTTGTTTTTTTTTTTTTTTTAAATGAGGGGACATGTCAGTAAGGGTTGCTCCATCTAAAGAACAGCGTGGCCACACAAAACAAGGTATGAGGAACTGGATAAAAAAATCCAGATATAGCAAAAAAAACATCAGAAAAAAATAGTACTCACAAATGCAGCAAAGCCTCTCACTGCTGACAATCCACAGTACAAATCAAACAAATAGAGGCTGCACAAAACGTTGCTATGTGCACAAACAAAGTGCTACCAAAATGTAGTGGAGGACAAAATAATAAACAAACGTTTCGGGTACAACCCTTTTTCAATGCACCATGTACCTCTTTTATTAAACCACTGTTTCGGGATGGAGAAAGTATTTAATGTTGTTTGAGCAATTGCTGTGAATTACTAGGAACATACTAACTGACATTTGTAAATAAAGTTTTCCCATTTGACAGATTCTTGCCAATTTTTTAGAAACTGGTACATGCTCTCAGGAGATTTCCAAAGTATCATCAGAGAAATAGTTCTCTGTATGCTAAAATGTGTAAACGATAAATCATTACGACATGGTATGTCAAGGACATGTTACGATATTAATGAAAAGCTCTATGTATATTTTATACATCTGATATTGTTTATAATCAGTCATTGATTTGTCGGTACCTTAGTCACTGTCATGTTGCAGGCATTACATCTTACCTCACCATAGATTTTCAGAATCATTTTCAGCATTCTCTCAACAAAAAATAGAACATAGAAACCTCCAAAAATAGCCACTGCTTTAGTGACATAGTTGTCCTCTTTAGGATCAAACCCAAATGCCTGAAATGAAATATGTAATGTATAGTCAGTGACTTAAATGTAAAGGTAGATGCAATGGTATATTTAAGGCTATGATTAAAAATCTTTATAATTCTATATTCATGACTATATTCAGCACTCCAACTAGGACTCACAATATGCTCAGCCAGGAGGCTGACTATAAAAATGCACCCTTTCGATACCAAACAATGATGCCCCTCCAAGACTATATTACAGGACTATAATATGTGGGAAAGCCAAATTGAGATTTTCGATGAGGATGAAATGAGAGAGTAAGCTCTCTCTATTATTTAAACAGTATTAAAAATTAGAAGTAACAGCATTTTAAAAATGCTAATTTGCAACAAAAAAGCAAAAATGAACAATTAAATAATATTATAATAATAATGTATACACATTAGCAGTGACTTGTTTAAAGTGAATACGGGAATTAGCAGAGATAATACCACAAGGTGACTTAGAACAGGAATATGGCCAATACCTCTTAGGCTATGGTATTAAAAATAAAGGGAAGCAGGAAAACTGGCTAAGGCAACTTAAACAAAAATAATGAGTAGACCTGAGAAATGTTTCCCTAAGGTTGAAGGATTATCAGTGCTAAACAAGACGCCAGGACTTTAAAAAAACAAAAACATTTTGGATATAAATTGAATATATTGAAATGTATTCTCATTTCTAAAATCATGCAATTGCTTAGACATTGTAGATTACATATATCTAAATCAAAAAATGAAATGCCATCTGGATAGAAGACCTGTTGCATTCTAACTCAGTCTGATCTGCTTTTGCTATTCAACAGATAGATAAAGCAGAGAGCTACAAAGTACGTGCAAGTGTGTGTAAAAGTGTGTGTGTTTGCATATTTATATATACATTCAGGAGAAATAACAAAAAAATTAAAAAATCTAAAACTTACCTCTGGAATAAGTTGAAAAATTGCATTTGAAAACAAAGTTCCAATAGCCAAACCCACAAAATAAGTTAATATTTTTGGAAAATATGGCTTATTTATTAAAGGTGTTATAAACAAGCCAAGCAGTGACGTCAAGTTAATGATAGTCACAGTCAGGAAGCTGTATCCCCACACTGCACAAAAAGAAAAATCATTTCATTAATTCAGCTATGCAGAACTTTGCATAAAATGGCCTATTTTATTGCAAGAAGACGTGTAGAAAGCAAATGTAATTTCATTCCCATTAGCTAATGATTCACAAATGTCTCTGAATTCAACGTAATTAAGGATTAAATAGGATCTGTCACCAGGCACTTTCATTTCCTTGGTCATTTTAAAGCAATACTCCCAAAACGCTATTGGATTTTGAGCTAGTGATTTCTATCCCAAGATATTTCCTACAAGCTTTTTATTTATGTTTTTAACATGTAGATGGTTATTTGGGGATAGTATCACAATTTCCAAACTGTAGCCTGTCAGAGCGGGGTTCCACAGAGACAGTTATCAATAAGGAAAAAAAGCTGCTGACATCATAAGTTTAACTTGTTGCTGTTCCACTGCTTTTTGAGTGTGTGTGTTACATTATGATGTTTAACATGCCCATCAAACAAAATGTAAATCACATGAATACATGGGGTGCTAATAAGACTATCTAGAAAACAACCATTCATTTCAGACAGCAGAGGGACATACAAGTTTCAGTGTTTACCTTGCAATAAAGTCCTTCCCTTAACTCCTATAATCTAACACACTGCACTATACATTAACCTCTACAATATTCTGATACACTACATTACAAATAATATTAACTGCTTCCACACCTTAACACATTACAAGTTCACGAAACATTAATTCCTACACAAACATTAGCCCCTACTATACTGTAACACTAAACATTAACCCCACCAGAACATATAAATCCCAACACTATACTAATACTATACACTAACCCCTAGAGAACCATTAACCCATACATTACTATAACAATTACACTAACCCTAACCAAAAAAACATAATGTAATATAAAAAATATATAATAGTGAAGCATCTATTATAGAAAAATAATATCATCTTAACCCCTTAAGGACACATGACATGTGTGACATGTCATGATTCCCTTTTATTCCAGAAGTTTGGTCCTTAAGGGGTTAAAGTTCTAAAGATATTGATAAACCACTCAACCGTAGATATACAGGTATATAAGCTCTTATATCATTTTGTCATTTGTAATGTCTACACTACTCTACCCTGCTCTACCTCCATGAAGTGAAATAGAAACAGTGGGAGATTCATCAAAGCGTTGTGATGAAAAAACACCGGTGCACAGTTAAAATACAAAAAGGGGGGAGATTTATCAAAATGTCACTGACACTTTTCTGTCTAATTTTTAGGTCATTGTTGGAGACTTTTTGGCGCAATATATTAAACGTGTCATATTTTTTCATCTGTTCCTTTTCTTACACCCTATTAATGGTTTTTGAATATACTTAATAATTTCACCAAAGCAAAGGATTCATGAGCATTTCCTCCTAGGTGTCCCTATTTAGGAAGACCATTCTCTATTTTAGGCCCAAGTCCCACTGTCCCTCTTTTCTATCTTATTCTATTTTCTATAAGCTCATTGAAGTGTTCTGGGTGTATATTCCCAAGTCCCTTAAATTTATAATGTTGTTCTAAATGCATTTTTATTTAAATATATATGTATATTAACATCAAAATACAGTTAAAGCCAATTTAAACCGGTATATCCTTTTTTTTTTTTTTCTCAATGTATTTATTATTTTTATTTTATATATATATAATATATATATAATTAACGTCATTCTAAGTGTATTTTAATATTAATATATATATATATATATATTAAAATACACTTTTAATAATGGTGCATCTGTGTTTATGTGCATGTAAAAGTACTTAGTACTTTTTATTTACTTTATAAACTTTTATTTAACTTTGACTAACTTTTAAAACTTTTTTTCAGGCACTAAGGGGGCTGCCTAAGTGCTCAGGCAGGCCCTCTGCAGGCACTGCACAAGCCGGCTATTCTGGCCATGTGATCGCGAGGGCCCCGCGATCACATGGCCCGGGAGGGCCGGATTGGACAGTAGGAGTCTGCCTGGGAGCTCAGGATTGCGATCGCCGGCAGGGGTTCACCAGCGATCAGGTAAGTGCCTATTTGCAATCGGACGTACCAAATATGTCCGAGGTTGCTAACGACCATTTTTTGTCAGACGTACCTGGTACACACGAGGTCAGGAAGGGGTTAACCCTGCAAAGATAGTTATTGCAGTTTTTAATTAACTGCAATAATTGCTTTTGAGGGTTAACTGCACCTCTAGTGGCTTACTACCAGACAGCCACTAGAGGGACTTCCAGGTCGTTAGGCTATGCATGAGGATATCAGTGTCATGTTAAACCCCATAGGAAAGCATTATATATGCTTTACTATGGGGAAAATACTAATGTCAAGGCGGCCATTGCCACACATGCGCATCAGGTTTCCTCCGCCTGCTGACGTTGGCAGAAAAAGAGCGGAGGCAGAGCCTGAACCAGGAACTTTGGACATCGGCTCTGGGCTCAGGTAAGGGACAGAGGTTTTTTTTTAACCCCTTCTGCACTACAGGGAGGGGGGCACAATATGTAGTTATAGTTTCCTTTTAAGGTCCATATTTTCTAGGAGCTCCATATTGTTGGTGTGTCTGAGTTTATATCAGAGCTCTGCAGAAATAATACTCACAGTAATGTGTCTTTAACCCCTTAAGGACACATGACATGTGTGACATGTCATGATTCCCTTTTATTCCAGAAGTTTGGTCCTTAAGGGGTTAAACTACAATAAATATGTTTAGAAATCAATCTGTGCAAACAGATACATTGCTCTTCTGAAATGGAAATTTCTGTGAAACCTTTCAAAATTTACTACGAAGAAAACCATCACATTTTAGATTACTTTACTACATTTGATAAAAAATAATGCTGGAATTTAACTGATACTTGTCAAAGCACTTGTTAGCACTTTCACAAATATACTCCCATAGTTCCCACTGATCCTCTTGGTTTTATGTGGTGATTGCTTTATTTACAATTTTGCATCACTTCTCAGATCAGGGCACTTGGATACATCTCCCCAGGTGTTTTGGGAAAGGAGATTCAGCTTCTCCTTGGAAATATAAGAGCTTCTGTTGTCAACAAGGTTAACCAAAGCCATAGTAAACTTCAATAGAGGTAGGAAATGAAAACTTTGGTGGTGATGATGAGAATTGCTAATGTACCATGAACAGAAGACTGCAGTTGGTCCCTCATTTCAGTAGATGAAGCAGATAAAGATATAATGCAGCTTTGATGAGATATATGTATTGTTAAACTCAGATTCCAGTTATACCAAGATGCATTTACCAGAATGCTGCCCCCTTCTTGTACTGTTTCCTCACGAAAAACATATTAAACTGTGATTCACAATGTAATTGTCTGATATAATGACCAGAAGATGGCTGGAAAAATTCCTTTGAAAACCACGGTCATAGACTTTTTACAGTCGCTTAATATTCAGGACACCAAATGAAATGCCCAAACTTTGCCAGCCAGTAACACATAATACAAAAGTAACTTCATACAGGATTTTAAGTTACTAGGAGAGTAAAATAATGTAACAATAGGGGCTTAGACAACGTAATATAAAGAGTGTAAAGTTAAATGAAAATAAGTCACCGTGACCAATAGCAGGGCAAGCATCTGCGTAAAGAACAGTAAGGAAAAAGGCGATACTGGTAATTCTTAGAAGCAGATGTTAAAGAAATGCAGCGTGCTGCATTCAAGCAAAGCCGCCTTGGCAAGACATCAGCAATGCACCTGTGTGAGCCCACGTCACACAGCAAGAGACCTTTGATACACTGAAGAATTGCAGACATGTCTCGGAACACAGAAGCAATCTTAATGTTTATGTGTTCTAATTGCCCCACAAAGCCTTCACTAAAAGATATGTCAACCTGTCAAGCCTGTGGTTTATTGCCTGTCAAAGTTAAAAGATTTTTTCCACAACTCATACTGCTACAATAAAAGATTGCTTTACATACAAAAATAGTTTCACTGTCACAAAACGGCATATTCATGGTCACACTATTGCAGGAAAAAAAAAATTGCTGGTTCCATCATTATTCTATATAAGGGCTAAAGGCAATCGCAGTAGTTTGCTCTTCACTATACTAGTTGCAATTTATTGTGCATAGCAAATTATAGATAGATTAGATATGTATGAAAGAACTGCATATATAAGCTCTTTGATACTCAAAGGAACACTATAGCGTTTGGAATGCATACGCTATAGTGCGCCTGTTCCTATCTAGTTTTAGTTTGCCGTAAAATAAAGAAAATAAAGGTTTTACCTACCTATTTCATGGCAAAACCTACTCAGCGCTGCTTGCCTCTGAGTCTCCTATGATGTCATTGAAGAGATTTGGACTCCTCTGGCGATGGTCCAATCCAATGCTCTTCATTGGGGACCTGATGCGCATGCACGGTGAGTACTGTGCTCATCCAATGCTTCTCATAGCAAATCATTGAATCCAATGCTTTCCAATGAGCTTCCACATCACATGACAGAGTTGTACTTGGTCAGTGCAATGGACGTGCTTCTAGTGGCTGTCTAGAAGACAGACACTAGAGGTGTGTTCAACCCTTAAAGTTAACATCGCAGTTTCTACAAAACTATAAATCTGCAAGGGTTAAAATGACTGTACCACTGAACACAGACCACCTAATTGAGATGAAGTGTTCTGGGTGACTTAATTGAGTTGAAGTGACCCTTTAATGGTGTAAGATGCATAAGCATGTTGATTCTACAATATAAATTAATATGCCATAGTTTGTTTTGACAAAAACTGGTTTCCATTTTCATAAAATGTATGCATATACAGAGAAAGTGTTTGGATGAACTGACACCACAATTTAGCATTAAAAAGTTCTGCTCATTTAGTGGCTAAATATTACTTCATCTAAAAAATATTATTATGATTTTTACACCTTTTTTTAATTGAAGCAAAAAAATATTGCATCTAAAGGCCACAATGGCATGTACCTTTTAGAGAGGAATGTCATTGTATTATTAGTTGCTTCCAACAATGGTTCATCAAGGCAGCTTGTAATAGGGATGATCAGTTGATAAAGTAACCCCAATAATTACATTGACCCAAGTACTAAACCCAAAATAAATCCTTCTTACTTTGGATAACTTCATTAGCCAACCTTGCTTTGTTGGGTAATACACAAGTACAGCTTGTGTCAGTAGGCTTATAGGCAAATGGCTTGACTGCTACAATTATTATTATATCTGCCTAAAAACCAAGCAAATAATTAACCTTGAAAAACTATAGAAAAATTGAATTTGAGTCTCACCCACAGTTAGGTGAAGGATATATATAAATCTGATCATAATATAATTATTCATAATAGCTGTGCACAACAGGTCAGTTGGTCAATGTAAGAGAAGGTATATATACTTCTGCCTATCAATTTAACAACATTACATACATAAATTATTGTTTGCTGGGATGAATGCAATATAAAACATGAAACTTCAATCATGACGATTTTTTTTTATTTTTTTTTTAATATGTGCAATAAGAGCAAAATAACCTCTGCTAGCATTTTATAAAGTGCTTTATTTATTTAACATCTACTATATACACGGATTTCTGAAGAAATTATACTTAAGTCCTTTTAATAACATGAAACTGGTATGTAATTATGCAATATAAAAATTATGCTAGAATCAGCAAGTAACCTAAAATAATATCAGGTTTCACACATAAGTTTAATTCCAAGAAATTTATAGTAACTCTAGTACTGTGGTTGTGTAGACAAAATGTTATACTGACATTTAAAGTTTTTTTCCTTTTTTATTGGGGCAATTCATGTGTTAACATTCTATAAACAAGTAGCTCTTGTCATGACTTTTTGCATAAAAGCTAAACTATTTATAGGCTCATACATCGGGTGTTTAAAACTGTCATATTGTCTCATATACAGGTGATACTCGAAAAATGTGAATATTGTGCAAAAAATTTATTTTTTTCAGTAATGCAACGTAAAAGGGGAAACTAATATATGAGATAGACGCATTACATGCAAAGCAAGATAGTTCAAGACGTGATTTGTCATAAGTGCGATGATCACGGCTTGAACTATCTTGCTTTGTATGTAATGTGTCTATCTCATATATTAGTTTCCCCTTTTACGTTGCATTACTGAAAAAAATAAATATTTGCACAATATTCTAATTTTTCGAGTATCACCTGTATAGTGTCATGGTGTCTTTTATAATGATTGCTTTAATATGCACCCAGGGCTGGATTTTCCTATAGGCTAACTAGGCTTCAGCCTAGGGCCTCAAGATCAAGAGGGGCCTACATTCAAATTGTTAGCAAAATTAAAATTACACTATTCTAAAAACAGTGAACACTAAAACACTGAACCAAAAATAAGGAGAAATTCTACCATGATATGACCAGCGTACTAAGGGGGGCTGGAGGGGGCGTTCCGCCCCAGGTGCCACTTACTAGGGGGGTGCCCGGGGCAGACTGCAGTGCCCCTCCTGCCGTGATCGCCGAGACCGGCGGTCTGCAGCTCCGCAATGTGCAGAGCTGCAGACCATGGATCTCGCGTGCACTGCCCAATCAGAGCGTTGCCGTGGGTTACCACGGCAACGCTCTGATTGGGTCTCGCGAGATCCGTGGTCTGCAGCTCTGCGGAGCTGAAGACCGGAAATGAGGGCCACCGGACCACCAGGCATCCACCACTGGACCACCAGGGATTTAAGGTAATTTTTTTAGTCACCCCCCCTCTCCTCATCACCCCCTCCCTCTCACAATCACCCCCCCTCCTCATCACCCCACTCCCTCTCACAATCACCCCCCCTCTCCTCATCACCCCTCCCTCTCACAATCACCCCCCCCCCTCATCTCGACTTTTTTTTTATTTATTATTCGTGCCACATTTTTTATAAAGGTTAGTACCAATCACAACATGTTTCATTTAACATATTGATATATATCACAGTAATTATGTATTTTATTGTCTCTCATGTAATTTACAAACTTAAAAATGGGAGGTTAAAGGGCCTCATAAGTGGAATAGGCTAGGGCCTCTTTTCATCTAAATCCGGCCCTGTATGCACCAGACATGTTTCAATTAATTTGGGATACTCTGATACTACTATAATATTCAGGAATTGTGTTACTCTGAACCAGAGAACTATCCAGACACACGATGGATGATGAATTCTATTACCTAGAGTGTCCTGAGACTGTGTGCCTTCACAATCCTCACGTGGATCCTAATCTCTATATAAGCAAGTTCCCCACTGTATTTTTTAGAACAGTACAAAGGTAGGTTAAGTGTCTCTTGATCTCTTGTGCTATCTTGCCTGGGAACAGAGTCATCTTAGAGACTATAACAATACCATTGTGATAGAAGAGTATTCAAGAGTGACTATGATTAGTTTTTTGCTTTACTAAGACGTTTGGTAGGAGCAGAGGTACCATAAATCTCCATTTACCCTAGACAACCTTCACATAACATGATCTCTACCCTTAAACATGCACTAATTCTACATGCACTAAGTCTCTATAACACTAGTGACCCCCTAAACGTAAGAAAACTTAAACAGCTATACATATTGAATAGGATACACTGCAAAAACAAAAACCTTTTACAAATATTTAAATATTTTCTTTATTTTATAAACCGCTTACAAACTGGCATCCATCTCCACTTGACAATTATATATGTTTATTCTACCAATATATCTTTCCTGAATTGTTCATTCAGGGAAACTACTATCTGAGCTTTCATAAGCACATTAATTCACTGTAAAATGTACAGTACACGAACTATCTCAGTAAACCAGCAATGCTGAATTCAGTACTCCTCGGTGGTATTAACCCCTTAAGGACACATGACATGTGTGACATGCCATGATTCCCTTTTATTCCAGAAGTTTGGTCCTTAAGGGGTTAATACTATTCTGCTGTTAAATATATATCTTGCAGGTAAGTAGAATATGGATATTCATAGTACAGTTCTCTGAGTATTTTGCCAACTATGAACAGCATAGTAAAAAATTATTTTTTTAAACAATCTTTTTTATTGCAAATTCAGTATTAACATTAATATATTGCTTGTGGACCACAGACTCCAATCATTACAGTTTCGGTAGATCAGTCTTACCTTCTGCAGGACTAGGCCGCTGGTAACCCATATTTTCATCATCTGTACACGGATGAGCAATAATTCGATATAAAATTGCAGGACAGATATTCTTGAAGTTTGTTGTAGTAATTTGACTTTCATTATGAAGTCCATAATGTTTAAATATGTCCTCACTGGATAAGCACTGGAAGAAAGAACAGGTGAATGGGAAAAATATAAATCAGGATTGGTGTATAAATATATGTACACACTGAAATTCTGTCTGTCTATCTGTATCTGTCTGTCTTTGTTAGTCTATCTCAGGACTTAACACAGAACATGAACAGTATGAACCACATTTTATTCTATAAATGCATCACATAATAAACTGTAGAATGTTAGCGAAGTTTGATCAACATATTTTATGGAAACATTACATTGTGAACGTGAACATTTTTAGCCCAGATGCCTAATTTTATATATCTGAGAACACTCACAAACCTTTTCCATTATTTTTATGCTTGTGATTGTCCTTTTTGACATATTTTTTTGAAAAATAACAACAGGAAAAAAAGAGGTGCAAAACACTAATTTTTGCAAGTGATGTAAAGAGAATTTCTTCAAAAACATTGAAAAAAAACGAAACGGACAAACCAAAACTCCCACTAAAGTGGTGAAACTGGCCTAAACAGGGGAAAAGGAAGATCGATTTGGTGTCCTATAAATATCAAGAGATGGCACCTACCAATTGGACAGATGTATGCTTCACATAGGACAGCAATTCCTAAGATTATAACCAAAAACAAGATCAAGCACACACAAATTGCCCAAACAGTGACTTTATTCAGAACCCTCCAGCAACATTTCAGTCTTGATAAAAGCCATCATTGGGCCTAAATGTTACTGGAGGGTACACCAGACTTTTGCTTTTTTTTCTCATCTGGGTGTCCTAGACACAACTGTGACACCCTTTTCTCACTCTTCTATTCTATGTAAAACAAATTACAGTTGCTTAAAATAAGTCTTGGCCTTTCTGGAAAACCAATATTCAAGAGAGACAAAAAACCTTCAAAGAAATACACTCTAACTCAAAATTTTAAACAAAATAAGTCTCTCCTTTAAAATGTGTAATCGAGCCCATTTATTGGCTAATACTTGGGAGTTGTAAGTATAAATTATTAACTAAGCCAAATAGAACAAAATACATATTCTGTTAATTAATAAAGTACTTCTTGTTATGATTCAAAAATATATAATAGGTGTAAGACTGCATGACGGTTACAAAAAAAACAAACAAAAAAAAAACACTTTGAGATAAGGTTCCAATAATGGGTGTCTGCTTAATGAACTAACTCAGTAGTTTTTAAGTTTTCTTTGTGTGCTGAATGAGATAAACTACTTCCAGGTGGCTCTTTCACAACTGATAGGGATGAATGACTCTCAGAAAAATATGATGACAGAGACAATTCGACTGATAACACACATTTGTCTTTGCATATCTGGCAACAAAGTTAAAATTGATGGCTAAGTATGTGTATGCATTCCTTTCTAACAGTCTATACACAGTCTTTGTTTTGTTTGGTGTATTGCTCTGCCATCTCCAGACCTTGTTTAGAGGGAATAGGCATTATTAGAGCCATAAGAACTGAACAACTCTCTGGCATTTTATGTAGATGTTGACACTAGAGTTTAAGAATAGGTGATTTGGTATTGATAATTGTTGTTTAGATGTAAGCATCTTTTAAATTTTGATTTTTCATTAAGTTTTGCATATTTAGAGGGACTTTAATCAACATAGCCCATACAGCTCCCTATAGTGATTATCTTATCTAGGGTGTCCTTGTTTTTCGCATTATGCTTTTCCAGCCGAAGAAAATATATATGCCTTCTTGGCATCCAACATTTCAGAGCACCAGCAAATCACAAATAAAGCAAACGTTTAATAGCTCCTGTTTTGCTCTGAAAAAAAAGTCAACTCCGTCCTAGAGAGTCCTTTTTTTAACTAAAGTGATAATTAAAACTACATTTCACATTTAAGGACAGATAATTTTAACTGGAGGCACAGCAGGCTTAGATAATGTTTCCAATTTGGCTTTTTTGACCTTATAATCCTCACTTCAGTGAATAAACCTGAGTGCAATTTCAAGGTCACTTTCAGAAATTGTTTTGGACTTATTGAAATGTACCAATACCACAACATTTTAATTAATAGTGCATATATGCTGTTCCTTTTCTCTGTCATTTTAATGCATGACAGTTTCTTAGAGATTGCAATGTTTAAATTATTTTTCGAGAACTGTCCTCTAGTTGCCGAAAGACAGACAATTACTAGTACTTACTCCTTAAGACCTTCAAAAATCAAAGGTCTTCACACGCAACATCATCACATTGCATGATGCAGTTGAATGCATTGGACTGTAAGACCTATTCCTTAATCTGACACTTTTGTGTCAGTATTACATAGTCTTGAAAAACACTCAAAATAAGAACAGACCTACTGAAAGTAGCACAGGTGCGTCATTTCAAACTCGCCATGGTTCTCAAATTTACCCACACAGCATCATTTTCACAAGGTCGCAGTCAAGTCATTCTGACTTTAAATTAATTTAAATGATGTGAGACATGACCTAAATGCCTTTTCATAGGATTTTGAGGTTGGCATCCTAATTTTATACTTTTCATGCACACAATTGTTGTAAATGTGATGCATGGGCCATGGCCTATTTATATCCACGTCTGCTTTTCCTCAGTTCTCTTTCATTGTCTCATATACCCTAAATCAAGCATGTCTAACTTGCGGCCCGCAATGGACAGCTTTGCGGCCCAGCGAGCCGCAAATACATGCCTAGTGTTCCAAGCAGAGTAGGCACCTGCTTTCCCCACTTTGCAGGTGCCTACTCTGCTATAATTTACCAGCCTGGCGAGGAGGGGAAGATGGATGCATTGAGGGAGCTCAGTGTTCTTGCTCATCACTGCTCCTTAGCGCATGCTGTCTGTAGTGATTCCGGGCGTCGGGATATGACATCATATTCTGGCGCCTGGCATCACTAAACTGTGCGCGAGGGAGCAGTGAGGAGCAGGAAGGACATCTCCAGACAGATGATCTTGACCCCAGGGATAAATACAATAATGTGAGTGAGTGAGTGTGTCTGTGTTTCAGTGAGTGTGTGTCTGTCAGTCAGTCAGTGAGTGTGTGTGTGCCTGTCTGTCAGTGAGTGTGTGTATGTGTGAGTTTGTGTGTGTCTGTCAGTGAGTTTGTGTGTGTCTGTCCACGTGGCACTGTGTGTGTGTGTCTGTGTGTCACTGAGTGTGAGTGTGTGTGTGTCTGTGTGCCAGTCAGTGTGTGTGTGTCTGTCAGTGAGTGTGTATGTCTGTCTGCCTGTCAGTGAGTGTGTCTGTCTGTGTTTGTGTGTGTCAGTGAGTGTCAGTGTGTCTGTCTGTCAGTAAGTAGGTGTGTGTGTGTCTGTCTGTCTGTGTGTGTCTGTCAGTGAGTGTGTCTGTGTCTGTCAGTGAGTGTGTGTGTGTCAGTGAGTGTCTGTGTATCTGTCAGTGAGTATGTCTGTCAGTGTGTGTGTGTGTCTGTCCGTGAGTGTGTGTGTGTGTGTCAGTCAGTGTTGCGATGGCCACGGCTGGACAGTAGAGGACCTAGAGGGGCACCGAGGCATGCAACACCACGTCACATTACAACGCAACGTCAACGTGCTCCACCTTCACAGGGTGTCAAGAAGTAGCGGGAGGATCCGCTTTGGCACAGGGTGTGGACGGTGCCATTTGGGATATACCAGAGGCCGGCCTCCAGAGTCGCATACTGGCTGTGGCAATGTGAGTGGAGTCTGCTTGTTGGCTAGAGGGGGGTGCTGGGATTTAGTACTGGTTTCCAATCTTTGTCTCTCTCATTGGCCTGGCCTATTCAAATTATATTACTGCAGTTTACTGTCTAGCATTAAGCCCCTACAGGGCTGGTGCGAGACTATTTTGTGTTCTAGGCAAGACAAGCTGCTTGCACCCCCCCCCCCCCCACCCCAAATGTTTTTTCTTGGCAACTTTGTGGGTCTCTTTCTTCCTTCATACCCTTTGTGTGTCTCGTCCGCAGCCCCTTTTTGTGTCTTATTCTCCCCGAGACCATTTTTGTGTCTCTTTGCCCTTCCAGCCCCTTTGTGAGTCTCGTGAGTCCCTCGTGTCTCTTTGTCCCTTCCAGCCCTTCTGTTTGTCTCTTTGTGCCCCCCCAGCTCTTCTGTGTGCCTCTTAGCCCATCCGCCCCTCCTACCTTTATGGTCTTTACCCCCTCCCGTATTCTGTGCCTTGAATATCTATGGACATGTCAGGAAATCGACAAGACAGCGCTCCCCCTCCTGGCCGAACTGAGCGTAGTAAAGGATCTTCTGTTTCCTCTACCCGGTCTGACAGGAAGCTGTTCATTGCTCCCAGCTAGCAGCTTCCTGTGAGACTGGTTAGAGGATACAGAAGATCCTTTACCATGCTTAATTCAGCCAGGAGGGGGAGAACTGTCTTGTCGAATTCCTGACATGGACATAGATATTCAAGGATTATGATCTCAGAGGAGACAGAGTTGCTGCCAGAAAGATATTGTCCCAGCACAGGATTACAGGTAAGATGAAGGTTTTTTTATCATTATTATTTTAATTATTTTAAAACAATGGGCTCTAAAGAATCTAAGGAACAACTGGAGGTCAAAAAGAAACATATTTATTGTTAACCTTAGAGTGCTCCTTATTCTATTTGTTCCAAATTTATGGGTCTAAATTAAAATGCATATTTTTTTTAAATTTATTTATTTATTTGTTTATTTATTTTATCACTGAATATGCTTCTGCCACCTTTTTACCTTAGTAGTCTTATGACTTGCTTCAAAAATTAGCATAGCATTTGGAATCAAAGCTATGACATAGAAGATTGCGAACAAGGTTAATGTAAAATAGACAGAAATATAACATACAATCTAAATTAGGTCATTAGGATTAAATGCTTTTCTTTCTATTTACAGAGTATTGAGCAATTATTTCAATAAACCACGAGGATGAAGGGTTTTTCCTTCAGTTGTTATGTGACACTTTATGCATACAAAGACAAACGACTAAATATGTTTTAGCATTCTTTAATGGAACAAACAAACCAAACACTTCCAATGCCAAGTCAAGGAGGGGGAGGGGGAGTAATAAGATTACAAATATCAAGGTGGCTCTGGGTAAGCAAAAGGGTGGAATAAATTAAAATGTACACACAGTGGAAGCCAATTTAAATCAGAACAGCTTAGCTAAAGCATCCCACTACCCCAACTCTAGGTATGAGCTTTGCCACAGTTTTAAAGGTATTGTTGTATATTTTACAAATATTGGATTTGTCTGTCATAAAAGTTTCTTCACTAAAGTGTGAAAGTGCTAGAACACAAAGTCAATTTCAAGTTTTAGGCCAAAATAATCAAACTGGAAATACAGCTGTCTAAGAGAATTTTTCTAGTTTGGACTAAAATTTTAAATTCACTGTTCAAATAATTTACCCTCTAGTCTAGTGAATATTCCTGCTAATGTTTAAAGGGACACTGCCCAGACCACTTCAGCTCAATGAAGTGTTCTGGGTGCCAGGTCCCTTTTTTTTTTTTTTTTTAATTCTTTATTTTGTATTGACATACAATAAAGGAGACAATAATTAGCAGATATATTGTCCCTCAGGTTTTAACTCTTCAGATGCAAACATAGCAGTTTCAGAGAAACTGCTATGTTTACATTTGGGGTTAAGCCAGCCTCTAGAGGCGCATCTGCAACGCTGGAGGCATATTATGCCTCCATCACACAGAACGTCCATAGGAAAGCATTTAGAAATGCTTTCCTATGGACACTTTAAATGCGCGCGCGGCACTGCTGTGCATGTGCATTCCGCTCTGCTGACGTCGGCGGGGGAGGAGAGGTAAGGGAGCCCGGCGGTGGAGGAGAGGTAAGGGAGCCCGGCGGTGGAGGGAGGGGGACCCTGAGGGTGAGGGCACCCTCAGGGTACTATAGTGTCAGGAAAACCGATTTGTTTTTCTGACACTACAGTGTCCCTTTAATAAATAATAATAACAACAAAGTATTTAACCAGAGAAGGTACATTCAGATTACTTTGGTTTCCAAGTACATCTTGGGGATGTTCCTTTTGCCCAACACCCAGGATGTTGCAATATATATCATTACCTATGAATGGATCAAAGATTGATATAAGGATGAAGGGAATTTAAAGGAACACTGTTGTATTGGGAATACAAACATGTACTCCTAATGCTAAAGTGTTGCTGTCCCTAGTCAGAAATAGGTCCACACCCCTGCTTGCAGTACTTACCTCTTTCCAGGTCCAAAGCACCCATTGTACTGCTCTCCTCTCTACCTTCTGCGACATCACTGAGGAGGCATGGACTGATCCGCGATCGGAATCCAATATTCCTCATAGAGGAGCAATGGGAACGTAATGTGCATGCGCGGAGCTCTGGGGGCTTCTGAATCATGTAGCCAAGTTTTACTCAGTGCCTTCGAGGCACCTCTTTTGGCTGTCATATCAACTGTTTGGCATGCACCCAGACCAATTCATTGAGATTAAGTGGTATGGTTGACTATATTATCCCTTACAGAAGTCTGAGCCCGATTTGTGGAACGCACCAAAAAACAAAACAATAAGTGAAAAGTAATGATGTGACATGTGTTGTGGTTCAGTAATCAGCCTAAAAGAAAACAAAGGAATATTTTTATCCTTTGGTTTGCTTAATTATTTTAAATGTAAACCATTACAAATGAGTGCACTGAACTTTTGCCATGTGTTTGCTTACATCTGAACTTTTACCACCTGTTTGCTTAGATGAAGTATTGCAGATGACTCGATATTTAAAATATGCAGAACGGTTATCTTCCTGAAACAAGCAGGCATTGTGAAACCAAATTGCGTTAACAATTTAACAATGCAAGTTTCAGATGTGACACAGCTTGGTATAAGGAAATACTTTGTTGCATCTTAGACTATTTGATCTCACCGAAAAGAACATTTCCAACTAAAACATAAGCTATTTGCCAAACACATAGCAAGGGAACCCCTTTACCAATATTATGTTCCTTAACTTACACTTAGATCAGGAATAGGAAAATGATGTATAATTTGATCAGCTCCATTAGCCATAATTATTTGCAAATCATGGGATTTGTACTCGGCTAAAGAAATGCATTTACCGACTTCTGTAATGCTCTTACAGCCAAAATCCTGGCAAAACTTTAGGGAAGATGTAGTTCACAACTTCTGAAGTGCCAAAGGTTGTCTCCCCCTAACACGATTATGGTTAAAAATTCTATTGATTTCCACAGAAATTGCTCCACTTTTAGAACTTAGCACAACAATCACTTTTTTTTAATTCTTTATTTTTGCTGTGCACAGATTTACATACAGCCTTGCAATGCCCCAACAGCAGGAGACATGGTTAACGACAGGTAAAATAGGCAATGAGGAACCAATGAGACTGACATTACAGAAACTGAATTTGCCCTAAGATTTCCACTGAAGTGTTAGACATTAGGTTGCTGCACTGTACAAGAAAAGGCTAAAAGAGGAGAGTAAGAAGTAAAAAATAATAATTAAATAGCCAGGCACAGCCACTCAAGCTACATATGGCAACACGAGAGATTAACCCAAAATAACATTACACAGGCAGAGGCACCTGAGTCCCGGTCAGCTTATCCCTTTGAGTGGAAAGTATAGGGTACCAATAGGTACGTCTCCTTGACAGTTCCAGATCAGGGGCCCTGCAGCTGCAGGCCTGTATGAGTGCCAGGTGCTGCAGTCCACAGATTTGGAAGCCCCCAGGAACTAGAGGTGGTAAGCCTTTCCCCAGCCGGGGGTAGCAGGAAGATCTAGGTGGAGAATATCTCTGTCGGCAGACAATCCGCGGCTTGTGTCGTGGAGCTTAGAGGCAGTGCCTTGTGAGGCTCTCGGTCTGAGAGGGCAGGCAACACGGTGAGTAAATGTGCCTTGAGGGGGTATCCCTCGCTCCGGTATGGTGTGTCTCCATTGTGGTTGCAGTGCAGGCAGCGAGGCTTTCATGCGCTTACATAGTTTAAGCCAAAAGCCCTGGAAAATCTTGTCTGGGCGTTTCAAGGTATAGTCCATCGATCTACTGTGGGGCCGCAGAAATGGGCTCAGGCCCTGTACATCAGCATGGGGGACATCCGCCATCTTGCTTTAGAATAGGCTTCAGGGTGCCTCCGGAATGCCAATCTGAGCACAATGTAAGTGCAGCTGAAGTAGCACGGTGAACTTCAGTGTGGGCCAGGATATCCACCGCCGGCCCAGAGATACAGCAACACACGTCTGCCTCGCTCAGCGGTCAGGCCCCGCCCCCAACAATCACTTTTTATGCATCTCCATGTAGACATTTGTTTTTAACACGTACTACTTGTAATAGGTTTACTGAAAACTATTGGATTCCTTGATAGGTTTACAAATGACTTTATGATGTTTAGGAATTATATAAAGGATGGCTGAGTTTAGAAGGAAATGTAGTTCAAAAACATCTGCAGGTTTATATACTAAACTCAAAGTAAATTTCAAAATTTAAAGGGGATCTGCCATGCCCCAAACAACTTATTCTCATTAGATTAAGCAAAAGATTCTATATATGTATTATGCTAGAATTTTTGCTAACAAATGTACAGATTCAGAGAAAAACATACAAAAATAATAGATGAATTTAGTCTGAAAACGAATGAACAAATGGACGAAATTCAGTTTAGATAAAACAAACATTTATTTTGTCCGAATGTGTTTGTAAGAAGTGAAAACGTTGATGGCGCTCAAGTCTATATACTGTTGTTAATATATTTGCATTTATTATCTAAACTGCCCCCAATGGTATCGTTTTCAATGCATTTGAAAAATGCTGAGTATTTTTTATGATACAAAAGAAAAGCAACCTTAAAAATTCCCCAAATTAAACTAGCTAAGTGGGTGGGACTTTGTTACCTTATCAGTCTGGTCCTGTAAACAAGTTTTAACCCCTTAAGGACCAAACTTCTGGAATAAAAGGGAATCATGACATGTCACACATGTCATGTGTCCTTAAGGGGTTAAACGCTACAGAATTTGCTGGGACATCACCTTACAGATAAACAGACTTCAGTGCAGCATGTTGTGGGGATGATTCACTAAACAGTGTGTGGTAATACACTGCAAACCTACACAACAGTAATCAAGTGGAAAACATGATCTCTAATATAAGTCGGTCAAAGACGCCCATTAAATAACTAACTGAAGTGAATTGGAAACCTGACTGCAAAATTTAGGGGGGAAAAAGCAAGCTGTTACTATAACTTGAGCTGAAGATTTGTTTGTTTATTTATTTATTTCAAATGAGTGATTTTAGATGAAATTTGGAAAATCTGTTTCAAATTTAATCAATTTCAGTGTTTACTGAATAAAAACATTTCGGGAATTTCGGGTATTTGTAATTTTATTTTAGTGTTTTTTTACAGTCAACAACTTGGTAAAGTACAGTTTTTTGATATCAACAACTTGGTAAACATACTAATTAACAGAAAAATAAAACATTTTCCAAGTAATATAGGCTTTATTATTTAATGGACCTGGATTACAGGTGGAATGTGAAGGATGGCTGAATTGTTTAGTTACATGGTGGAACATTGTAGGAATTTAAAAAAAAATAAAAAAAATTCAAGAAAAATATGCAAAGCTAAAACCTGGAGCTTGTGGCAAAACATCTGATTAAATAGGTATTACCCTGGCATTCCAATGCGTTCTGTCTCTAATTCTGTAGAATTTAGTTGCTAATGACAAAAACAACAAAGTCAAAATATGTGTAAATATCCATTCATTAGTACATTTCACTTTTCTTCCTCAAGTGATTTGTAACTGTTATTTTTCAGAATGGTTCTAGTAGGCCAAAATACACCCCCAATATCACAGGCATATGCAAGGGGTGGGCCAGATGTGGTCAGTCCCTCCATTTTCACAGGTCTCAGTGTATGAATTTGCGTCCGATTGTAATATGTCTGATTAATATGACTATTGTGCTTAGTTGCAATTAGAGTAAAAACTTACACTTTCAAAATTAGCCATTTAAATCTTGTACCAAAAATCAGGATTTAAGCAAAAATTGCTCAAAAATGGTATGTATATATTGTAGGTATGTCCTTTCTGTGCTTTTATTCTAGAAACAGTTTGACATGATTTCTTGCTCAAATTGTTACAGTAGATTATAAGCAAAAGTTATGCTTCGGTTTCAAAAAGTAAGTATCCTGTCATGCATATTTTTTGCATAATTTGAATAAACTCCGAGCTCAGTCTCATATCTCAGGGCTCAGGAGACGGGAATTACAACTGAACAGAGGCCTTAAAAGTGACAAATATCAGCATCATCGTATATGTTGATCACTATTGCTATTATCCAATGACATCTTCAAAAAAAGGAGGTGGATATACAACAGCCTGTAGTTCCTCAACATGACCCATAGCCATCCATTTACACCTACTACTCCCAGCCATATATCCACACGCACTACCACCAGGTACACATTTAATTAAAGCCATCTGTCCCCACCCATTAGCCCTAGCAATACACTCACAACAATTATTACCAGGCAACCTTCAACACCCACTAATCCCATACATACATACACATCCATTACCCCATCTGTCCATCCAAACCCATAACCCCAGTCATCCAATATACCTTCCAAAAAGTCTGTCAAAATGATTGCAAACTCCATCTACCAGCTTAATTTAATTTTTCCTGTCTTTTGATCATGCTCCCACTCTAGCAACTTTAGTCCTCGATTATTTTTGTTCAAGAGTGTATCTCTGATGGACGTATTAAATTGGCTGTTGAAATGCACCATAATTGTGAGCATTAACAAAGACAACAACATGGACAGATCATCCAAATAACTCATGAATAAAGTATAAATGTGAGTAAAATTTCAAATAATTTTCAAGGAGTTTGCTATTTTATGTCAATCATGAGAAAATGACATGAGGTATTTACAACAAGATGTTATTCACAAGCAGAGTATGTAAAACAACCTCACGCAATTCAAAAGGCAGTCTAAATGGAAATTGCTAACTATTTACTAAAGGATGTAAATAGGCCTAAGTATTTTTGATAAAGTTTGGTTGGAAATTATCTCCTTGTACACTACCTACCTAATACAGAGCTCAGCATACCTAACCCCCGAAAATAACATTTTATTAAACAAGAAGCACTGTATATTCAGAACATTGCATCCCAGAGAGATCACTGCAAAAATACCCTGAGAATTTCCATCAGAGACTGGTGGGGGCGAAGGTGGAAGATGGAGGCAAACACTATGAGCCTGAGACGGTAAGACACGCCAGGGGCAGGGAGGAAAGAATTGGAGAGTGATAAGTGCATAGTTTTCTTATCATGTTAGGCATGTCTTGATGATAGCGAAGACAGTAACCGCCAGGCCAGGGGTGGGGCAGTTCATTGTAAAACACAAGGCTGCTGAAAACAGCATGGGTGGGCCAGCAGTTAAGTGTGTATTGCCCAAAAGAGGAATCGTGGACATGTGTATGCATGGCTGAAAAGGGGTGTACCGGATACTGTGATACATTTAGGTTTTGGGCTGCAGTAGTCCATTTAAGACTTTACCAAAGTCTGCAAAGCCTCAAAGTACTAAAAAAGCACCAGGCGTTTATGAGCATTTCTGTGGCTTCTCCAGAAGTCGGATACCAAAGAAGAAAATTGTAGTGTGACAGGGTCCCACTCAATCCAGGACGGTTAGGAAGTTCTGAGTGTATAGTATATGCTAAAACTGACTTCTTTACCCTAGGTGTGTAACTTTCCTCTGGTGTTGTTAGAACAAAAGTGGGGCATAGGGGGCGGATCGAACCGCGCATGTGTTCGCCCGCCGTGGCGAACGCGAACACGCTATGTTCACCAGGAACTATTCGCCGGCGAACAGTTAGGTACATCACTATTGTCAGTATGTATTGGTGTGAACTTTTGCACCTCTTTCCGAGTGTGTTTGTCAGTGTGCCACTGTACATGAACGTTTCTGTCCATCTACTAGTGTGTAGTATGTGTGTTTTAGCGTGTTTGTATGTAACAGGATGTGTGTCACTAGGTGACAGTTTGTATGTCAATGTCAGTCAGGGGAGTAGGGAGATATAAAAAAGGAAAAGGTGGGACAAAAAAAAACATGTTTAAGAGGACCAGATAACCCTAGAAGACAGAAAAGGTAAGTTTGGTCAAAAAGAAGACAGGAGGGATGAAAAGAGCAGAAATAGGAATAACTTATGACACAATGTATAGCATGATTCTATGAGCTACATATGTTAGACTTTTTATGGATGTATGATATTCGCCCACTTGTATAACACTATAGCTAACATGTATACGTCCACGTGTGTATCTTTATAGTATACTCATGTTATGGATATGATGTATGTTTTCACTCCATCTTGAAATAAATAAAGAATTTTAAAAAAAAAAGGAATAACAACACATTTTAAAAAGGAAAAAGGAAGAGGGACATGTTTCATAAGGGGCAAAATAGCAAAAGCACATAACTACGGAATAGAGTAAAAAACGCACAAAGGATTAAAAGCAGGACGTTTGATTAGAATCTGGTGTGGAGTATCTTAACTTTTTAGTTGCCCCTAAATTTTCTAATGTGGATCTGCTTCTATCTAAATTAGTTCAGGTCATACAAATGCAGAGCTTCTGTGATCTGAGATTGTTTCCCCTGCTCCCCATGTAAAATGATTGAAAATAATATTGTAATGTAGTGTTATGTATACAATATTGCACATAATGTGTCTGTCAATGTAATTGGAATTTCAATAATTTGGTGACTTCATCTGCTAACCATCTGAGACAAGCTAAAAAAATTTTTTTGTTTTTTTAAAATTAGAGTATAATTTAAATGGTAATTCATTATTTAATTATTTTCATTTTTTTTTTACAAGAAACATTTTTTTGCTTAATGGGATAACAGAAATAGTGAACTTTAATAACTGTCAGGCTGATACAATAGGCCAAACTTTACACCTTACAATAACTGGCAAATGCACTATTTTATAGATCGCATACAGGTGAATGAAGCAATGAGGAAGGGAAATATCTGTTTATCTTCCAAGCACAAGGAAGTTAAATTTAATGAGAAAGTTGAATAGTACATCAATGACAGCTCTGACATTTAAAATCCATTTTTAAATAGATTTTGTAACGACTAACACCCAGAGATTTATTTAAGTCTGATAATAGTATTGATGATTTGTGTTAGATAAACAATATGGATATGCAAATATTTAAAATATAAAATTGTTACTCAACGTCTCTGCCCAAGGATAATCACCAAAGAGATTAGAAATAATGGACTTGATCTCAATCTATTGTTTGATAACTATGTACGAGAGGGTTTAGGATTTCAAGTCCTATGCAACTAAACAGGCCTAAACTTTGCTCACCAGTACAAGCCCAGGGGCCCATGGCACATTCACCAGGTGAATGTCTACTCACCAGTGGCTATTGCACGTGGAGAAATTTGAAAGCCCTGAAACATGTTAACTTCTGCCAACAAGTTATTCTAAGCAAATAAATAAGTATTTTTAAAAAATCAGCAAATATAACAAATGGACAATAGTCAAATTGTGCAGCCATCGTTTTGCGTAGTTGGGAGTTTTTGTAGTGCCATCTGCAGCTACCCAGAGTCATTTGGTGCTCAGTTTTCTACGTATCTGTTGATAACTTTTAACTGTGAAATTGAAAAGTCTGCAAATTTGCCCTTGTTTGTCATTTATGTCACAATGAAGGCATAACGGTCTCATAACGGTAAAATTATCCATGGTTACTAGAGTTAAAGACGGTTTTAAGTTAATTATGATTTCTAACTTCAGGGGCATTAACAGCATAAAATGGTTAGGACATTTTTTGGATTGTGATTATGTTAACAAACAATACAGCACTAATTCAAAAACTGTTACCAAACAATAACAAGTTTGGGATTGTGGGTGAGACCAGCATCTATTAAGGTATATGTGCACAAGGATATTCATTGCATCTGGCAACCAGAACCTGGAAACAGACTTGGGGTTGCAACAAAGTTACTGTGGTGTTAAAATGTTGCCAGGTTTACTTTTATGGCTCAAGTGGAAACTTGTGCCAGGTCTGCATTTCTGGATGATGTAATTGTGGCACACCCTTCACAGTAATGTTGTATGGCCATTATTGCAGAATTACGACACAGTAACCCCATCATTGTGCGTCATGTTCAAGATGGCCTTAGGGGTTTTCTAGCTGTGCGTCCGCACACGGCACCATGGCAGCAGGGGCGCCGGACGGCTAACACAGCTTGCTTATGCAAGGTCCAGTCTACATTTGCCCCTGCGGAGTGTTAGTTGCTGGGTCAGGTCATTGGTGGTGCAGTGTAATGCTTTATGCACAAGAAGGAGAATACTCATTTGTTAGCTCTCTTTCTCAGGCGCGCAGGTAGCGCTGTGGCAGAGCTTATAAAAAGCTTGAAGCTGCTGCACCAACCAGAGGAGAGTGGGCCGGTCTATATGACATTATAACTCCACGTTATCTCCTTGGGCAGCCGACCATAACGCAGTGGTCTGAACCTGCTGCCTGTTAACTGCAGTATACTGAAAAAGAAGTAGGAAGGAGTCCATACTTCCCTGACCACTAGACACCAGGGACTGCAGTGCCTTCACTCCCTCCCCCATTAGTGCCCATAAAGGAAAGAGGCAACTGCCTGTAGCTCTGTGAGCATACAGTGTCAAGTTTTTGTGACCGTAGAGATTAACATAGTCAAGTTTTTGTGAGCGTACAGAGATTAACCTGTATACTGCAGTTTCTGGGGTGTTTTTTAAATGGGACTATGGTGCATTAGAGGTTATTTTAGTAGCTCACACATTTAAATTACTCCATAAATGCATATTATTTGCCATTGTGGACACCATGGGGACTCTGAGGTGATTTATTTTTAACTTTATTTTTTCACCATTTAGTTTTTTTCAAATTTTGAGGTATTAAAGGGACACTATAGTCACCAGAAAAACTACAGCTTATTATATTTTTTTCTGGTGAGTAGTATCATTCCCTTCAGGCTTTTTGCAGTAAACACTGTCTTTTTAGATTCATTAGTTGCACCAAGTGTGCTTGAGCTGAAACACTTGAAATACCTGAATTGGCTAGGGGTTTGTTGAGTGTCACATTTGACTGCATGCTAGAAATATGGCTAAGTCAAAAGAATCATCCACAAAGGTAAGAGAAAATTCAGTGTTTACATTAGAACCTAGTGATAACTCCACTGGCCACTCCTCAGATGGCTACTAGAGGTGCTTCTTGGAGCACTGCTGCCTAGTGTGCAGCACTGCCATTCAGTGTCTCCACCCACTGCATGCAGACACCAAACTTTCTTCATAGAGATTCAATTCGATTCAATTAATTTCTATGAGGAGATGCTGATTGACCGGGGCTGTGTTTTACTTGTGCTGGCTCTGCTCTGATCTGCCTCCTTGACAGTCTCAGCCAATCCTATGGGGAAGCATTGTGATTGACTCAGACCACTACTTCTGATGATGTCAGCAGACAGCAGGCAGGTCAGAGGCAGACAGGGGTAGAGGCAGCAGCTGCAGACTTGAATACAAGAAAGAATCTCATGTGTGTCACTGTAATTACATTACCTAAACTCTGCATCAACAATACTATTTATTTATCATTTGCAAATTAATCATGATTCAAATCCTAAACCAAATCTTAAACTCATCCCTAATCATAAAACAAACCTAATCCTAATGCTAAATAGACTTGTGCAAGGTGAAAATGTTGGTTCTCCCAAAGCACTTCAGCAGAGAAAGCTCAGCCACTCTTGGTACTGCAAAAAAAAAAATAGGAAGGCCTTTCGGGAAGACAGAACAGCAGGAAAATATGGGAGTATGTCTGTGCTTAATGGTGGAACTACCACTGGTGCAGCCAGTGCAACTGCATTAGGGTCCACATGCTTTGGGGGCTCATCGGGCAGTCCATAAACAAAGGGCTATCCGATGGGTATTATTACTAAACAGGAGCCAGGTCAGACTGGACTGCATCCCTGCAGGATCAGCTATGCAGGGAGGAAGCAGGGGAGTGGTTAACAATCTGTAGATTGCAATTTGTTTATGTGCCAGTGTGTATGTTTAGCTATGTGTGTGCCAGTGTGTATGTATAGGTATGTTTATCTGTGTGTGTCGGTGTGTATCTCTAAGTGTCAGTGTGTATTTCTGTATGTGCCTCTGTGTTTATAAATGTAGGTATCTGTGTGTGCCAGTGTGTATCTGTGTGTGTGTGCCAGTGTGTATGTTTAGGTATGTGTATCTGTGTGTGTCAGTGTGTTTGTTTAGATATGTGTCGATATGTGTATCTGTGTGTGCCAGTGTGTATCTGTGTGCTTGTCAGTGTCTGTGTCAGTGTGTGTGTGTGTGTGTGTGTGTGTGTATGTAGGTATATGTTTGTATTTGTGCTAGTGTGTGTGCATGTGCCTGTGTAGGTATACGTTTGTATCTGTGTGTGCCAGTGTGTGTGTATGTGTCTGTGCAAGTATATGTTTCTATCTGTGTATGTCAGCGTGAATACATGTGTGTATCTGTGTGTTAGTCTGTTTCTGTGTCACTGTGTGTATATGTGCATACATCCCAGCATTCAAACATCAAAACTACATACAAACACACTCCTACTATCAAATGGAAATGCTACATGCAAACACACCCCTGCATTCAAACACACCACATTTGTACACCATTGCTTTTAAGTAGCAACAGTACATATTAACAAACAACTGCATTCAAATGCCAACACTATAAACACACGCACACACTGCTGTGGAATATGTTGGCGTGGGGGGGTGCAAAATAATTTCTTCCACCGGGGCCCTATCTACATTTGTTCTGCCACTGTCTGTGCTGACATGCAAAAATAGCTACAAAAATTGTCATGCCTAGTGTCTACACAATATCAGATGTTTTTTCAATGCAATTCTAAGATTAGATTATTTTATTGATGGATTAAAATATATTTTAAAAATAGGAGATGAGAGAACTATGCTTTATAATTTATGATTGTAATTTTTTCCTTTTGCTATCTTGTATTAGGCAGAAGAGAGATTAATTTAAGTTCAAAATAAGGAATTTAGCAGTGCAGCCAGTGATTGTGCTGCAAAGGGCTTGCCGGAAGACCCAATCAGATTCTCCTAAGACCCCATGGATCTCGCCTTGCTGTAAGGCGAGAAATGATGTCAGATGTCAGAATGATGTCAGAAATTACATCACTTGGACCGTAGTTGTACCCAGAAGTTCAGCCATTTTATTATTTAAGGATTGTACGCAGCTCTCCTTTTAAGCACTGCATACAGCTAACTGGTCACCATTAATTATGTCCCCAGCTGACAGAAAAAGTCCCAGGTATCATTTATATTCTAGTTATGATAACCAGCCTGTAGAGGACTGAATGCCTCTGCCAGAAGCCACTAGTCACTGATATAATGCATGTAATTGTACAATTGTAAAATGTAAGGTGGGCCCCTGTTATACGTACAGGAAGTTCCAATGGGTCATATCAATCCTACAGTCAAGAGGGGGAGCAGTGAATAGACTCTACCATTTCACTGTCAGCATCGCATGCATTAGTAGCCCAGAGATTGATAAAGATTTCTATAGCAGTTTTAAATAACTTTATTTAGCAATACAACTGTATGATTTAACTGTATTTAGTATATATGGGCATTATGCACAAATGCAGACATTGTTTTTGCATTCTGATGCCATTTTTATTAAGCTGTACTGCAACTAACACCATGCAAATAACTGTAGGTAATCTATTTAACCCTATTTTTTTTAATCTATTTTTGTGACGTAAACTGCACTTTTGATTTTATACTTTATACCATTTCAATCCCTGTGTGAAATCCCTAAATAAAAGACACTGTATTTCCCAAATATTGTTTAATAAATGCTAATTAAATAAGTAACAAATACAAATTTGGTAATTGTTAACATAACTAATAAATGCTATGCTAATGATTTTTCTATCAACAAAGTCCAAGTAGTGAAGGGGTTAAAGTTATACATGGTAGTACATTGTTGTTCAAGTATTGTAGACTTGCTCTTAACCCCTTAAGGACACATGACGTGCCTGACACGTCATGATTCCCTTTTATTCCAGAAGTTTGGTCCTTAAGGGGTTAAAATTATAATGTTAGAGCCTTTCCAATAAATAGGTGCAGAAGGACTTCAAACTCTTACAAAAGCATGTTTTGCACATGGATTACATAGGGCGAAATGACTCTGAGGAATGCCAGCAGGGTTACTGCCTTGAGTGAAAAGCAAGGAATGTTGTTGTTGTTATAAAGAACTTAATTTAAAGTGGTACTAACAACAACAGCTTGAAAGTGAAACCCCCACATGTGCTAAAGTAAATTCCACTATCACAATGAAGTGCTCTCTTCCGTGCCACTGAAACTAAGGGACATGTATTGGGATGTATCTAACTTTATTTTTTTTAAATAAAAAGTATTGCCCATTGGATCCCAATAGATCTAGGGGAGTCCTGTCTTATAACCTCTGCTCTTTCTTCACCCTGTGTGTGGGGGTGTAGGGGCTTGATCTGTAGAGTATTCTTGAGTGTGTAACTAGCTGCTTCGTCACCCATTTACATGTGGTTTGGGTTTTTTACTTTCATGATGCAGATGTGTAACAAAACTAACAAATGCAATTTGTGTGTTGTTGAAAACACATAAAAAAAATATTGTTACTATAGGTGAAAAATAAAGAATTTTACTTACTCAAATTGGTTTCTAAGCCCATTTATTGTAGTTTAAAGACACATTGCTGTCAGTTTTATTGCTGTGGCGCTCTATATTATGGCTTAAACACACGGAGCCACTAAGAAAATGGGACATTAAGTGAAAAAGTGGAATAAAAGAAATAGGACTGTACCTCCTACGTAGGGACACTCGGAAGGTTCATTGAATTGGTGGGATGTTGGACTGATCCATATGCAATACAGACACAACAAATCAGTCTGATCATAGTCCACATCTGAAAACTAAACTTTGAAGAATCCATAATTTAGCCCTGTAACTTGCGGAAGCTGAAAACAGTGGTTATTTATCTGATTTTTTTTTTTTTTTTTTGCTAAACAAACACAATACTTAACAAAGTATCCCTTTAAGAATCGATTACCTGTCAGGATTTTCCTAACCACTCATGAAGGGGTTAAAGCCCCAAAAATGTTATGGGGGTTAGGTAAAAATGTTACAAAATATGACCAAAAATCTATAAAATGACTTTATATCAGGTGTAATGACGATCCTGTTTAATACACAGGAATGCATTTTAGTTCTTCTTTTGTTTAGATTTTGTTAGGGATTTGCAATGCCACAACAAATATTAGCTTTTTAAAGAGCAAGCATATTTTTCTCCTAAGAGTTCCAACACAAAAAATTCCAACCAAAAACACCAGAATCCTAACACCAAAAAAAACGTTTCTCATTAAAATGGTCCAACACGGGGGCGTGTCTGACTTCCGGTGAGAGCGGTCGCATGGCTTAGGAGCTCCGCCAACATCCCGACCTAAAAGCGACTTTATTCACAGCATTCAGCAATAAACCTCCATACAACTCACCTTACATGCATCGGAGAGGGCACAGATACACTATGCCCTCGTCTAAACAATTAAAACTCTCTGAAACACCCAGAATGAAGAGATCGGAACGCCGCAAAGAAACCCAAGATGGCGACGATTCGCCTAACTTGTCGGATGGCCAGTCTGACTATGAATCACACACTACCAAATACTCAGAGGCCCCTGTCACGGAGCGCAGCCTTCACAAGATGTTGCAGGAACTCCGAGCGACAATAACAGCCGACTTTCATCGCATAAATGGAGAACTACACAGAGAAATCTCCAACATAGGTGAAAGAACAAATAACCTGGAAAACAAAACGGATGAACTATGTGCGGCCCACAATGACATAGCAGACAAACTCCAGGTGCTTTCGGAAGAAAACGCACTATTAAAGACCAAAATGGCGGACATAGAGGACAGGTCTAGAAGACAAAATGTCCGATTTAGAGGCATACCGGATGATGTATCTCGCGATGCGCTGCCAGCCTACATTCTTTCCTTATGCAAGTCTCTAGTCCCGAGCCTGCCCGACTCAGCGTGGGCCTACGACCGCATGCATAGGCTACCACGCCCGGCTCGCTTGGCAAACGAAGTCCCAAAGGATGTTATTGTCAAGTTCCACTACTATGCGCATAAAGAAACGCTACTGCAGGCAGCGAGAAAAATCTCAACTTTACCAGAACCTCACCAACACATTGCTTTATACGCAGATCTATCAGCGACCACGATGGCGAAAAGGAAGGAATTCATTACGATCACTAAGACTTTACGAAACAACAACGTAATCTACAAATGGGGATACCCCACAAAACTGGTTATATGGCGACAAGGTCGGAACTATGTGGCAAATGATCCGAAAGAAGGTATGAAGTTGATTACATCCTGGGGCCTATGGACCGGATCGCCCAAAGGGCCAGAACCTGTAGAAACCGCATCAACTAAGAGGTTCCAAGCAGATTGGCAAATGGCTCATTCTCCAGCCAAAGACTCTTGAACTCTCTAAGCATACTTACCTACATGCAGGTTATGTTATTATGAGGTTTGCCTTGGTGATATTGTTTTGTCTGATCGCACATTATGTTTATGTCTTTGCCCTAATTGATCACTCACTTAGAGGGATAGGCCCCATATTAATGTACGCCACATGGGCCATGCCCAAGCCACGTGGAGCCCCCTCAGCAATATTTAGCATTAACTTGCGCTCTTTCTCTAGGTAGCGTTAAAATAACATGCATTTCCTTTACTTAGTGTGCAACCTCACCATCTCCTGGTGCACCAGGTTGAACCATCATCACATGTGAAAATACTGTAAACTGTATCTCAATGCTATCTTGATGCTCTAATGCACCTCTGACAATTCGCTCACCAAGCTCATACTACTTGCATATCGTAATGTGGTACTCTAACATACCCCATGCACTCCTAGTTTACGTTCATACACGAACGATGTTTACGTCCCACTTGGAGCTCTTTGAGAGCAGATTTCATACAAGTTAAGGCTCTTCAAATTCCACATATGTGGTTATTGTTGGTATTATGTCAAATTAAGGTTGTAAACCATAGGTCGGGAGGAGCCTTAAAGCCCCTCGTCGTGTCACTCATGGGTATAATAGTTTCTACCCTGAGTATGGCCACGTTTGTTAACCTTACTAAGGGTTATGTATGTAAATACTTTCGTTATTGCTGTATTTTCTCTTTTGTTTTTGCCCTCCCCCCTCCCCCTCTTGTTCTTCACATAGATGGTTCCCAGGAAACCCCACTGCAGGAAAGGCGTGCTTACTGCCGTTCCCCCGCGACCACTCGTTCTACCATCACGAATTCATTGACAACGAATGACCCAATCCTCTCATGGCTCAAGGTACTCAGAGCTCACAATGCATCTTTCATCAGGATAGTTCGTACCTTAGCATTATTAATACCCACCCTTTATGGCTCCTAAATCCATGACAATCCTCTCCATAAACGCCAAAGGCCTCAATAGCCCTTATAAGAGAAAGCAATTACTGCAGGAAATGCATAAATCAAAAGCGGCCAATGTATGTGTGCAAGAAACTCACTTTACTAGTAAAAACCCACCCCAACTTCGCTCCCCGAACTACCACACAGCTTATTTTGCATACTCGCAAACCAAATCCAAAGGAGTTGCAATAATATTCCACACGGACTGGGTGTTCACATTACGCAAACAATATACTGATAAGGAAGGCAGGCTACTTATACTGGTAGGTGAATTGAATGGAATACTATTGACAGTAGCCTCCCTTTATGCCCCCAATGAGGCACAAGTTTCTTTTCTAGGCAAGGCACTCAAAAAAATTGCATCCATCAAACAAGGACACTTAATCATATGCAGTGACTGTAATTGCACCCTAGATCCCTCTCTGGACATCAAACGCACAAACAACAAGACCCCCATTAAATCCTCCGCACATAACAGCAAATTGCTCTCGCAACTCATTCATAAACACGACCTCTACGATACATGGAGGAATTTATTTCCAACAGCCCAAGATTACACATACTTCTCGCCCGTCCACCTGACATATACGCGCATTGACATGTGTTTCATTGACAAATCTACACTTCCCCATCTTTTAGATCAAACCATTGGCCTTAGAACGTGGTCAGACCACGCTCCTATACTGATCACACTTGAGGTACCATATCCCCCAAGAGGGAGAGGAAAGTGGCGTTTAAATGAGGCCATTCTGGACGATCCCACCAATAGTCAACAGATTTCCACAACCCTTGATAACTACTTTTCCCTCAACTCCACCGCAGACACATCAGTGGAAACCCAATGGCTTGCACACAAGGCGGTTATCAGAGGGGAATTCATTAAATTAGGCTCCATTGCCAAAAAACAAATCAATTCCAAAGACGCCACACTCCGTCAAAACCTCCACACACTGGAAACTTCTAATAAAAAATCTCCATCTAAATCTACCTCCAAACAAATAGCTAAACTGCAAGGTGAAATTCAAAATCTCCAGGCCCAGATGTACACCAGACGCCTACTTAAGACACGCCAATCATATTACATTCAAGGCAACAAAGCAGGGAAACTCTTAGCTAATCAATTAAAAATTAAATACTTGCAGACAAAAATCCCGTATATTCTCTCCAAAGACAACGCCAGAATTTACAACCCTAATGATATTGTGGATGAATTGTCCCATTACTATGAAGATCTATATAATCTGGCCAGCAACAAGACCACGCACGTACCGAACTCTCTAGAGATATCACACTATCTATCCCAAATTACACTGCCACAAACTACAGGTCCTCAAAACGATATCCTAGATACACAGTTCACAGAGGAGGAAGTAGCACAAGCAATACGCTCCCTGCCCAAGTATAAAGCCCCAGGACCTGATGGCCTCTCCAACTATTATTATATTAGAATGTCACAATCCCTAACACCGCATATCACTAAACTATTTAATGAAATCAGATTAATAGGCAAATTTCCCAACGAAATGCTGGAAGCCTATATCATCACCCTGCCTAAACCTAATAAACCACCAACTATTTGCAGCAACCTACGCCCAATCTCCCTACTTAATGCAGATGTCAAATTATACGCTAAACTACTTGCTAACAGACTTAAACCCCTCTTACATACTCTAATCTCGGAGGAACAAGCAGGGTTTGTTCCTGGGAGACAAGTAGGCGACAACACCAGATATTGCATGGATTTGATTGACTGGGCCAATAAACAAAACGGAAAGGGCGTCTTAATGGCGCTAGACGCGGAGAAGGCATTTGACCGCCTAAACTGGGAATACATGACTGCGACTCTGTCGGCATTCGGATTCTCACAAGCCTTTCAGACCAGTGTTCTGGCCCTTTACTCCGCACCATCTGCCAAAGTTTTCAATTCTGGTTTCACATCCAGAAGTTTCCAAATATCAAACGGAACAAGACAGGGGTGTCCCCTGTCTCCGCTGATATTCATCCTGTGTCTAGAACCCCTGATTAAAACAATAAAACTTGACACGAATTTACCTGGCCTTGCCACCCCAACAGGAGAGAAAAAATTGGCTCTCTTTGCGGACGATATTGTGCTTTTCCTTGCTAACCCGACTGACTCCATTCCACAGCTTTTAAGTACTTTATCTAATTATGGCTCCATATCGTATTACAAAAACAACGTCGGTAAAACACAAATACTCCCTATAGGCATCAGCAAACAAGTAACACAGGATTTACAAGACAAATACTCCTTTGACTGGAAAACGAAGGCTCTTTCTTATCTAGGGATAAAACTAACACACTCTAGGTCACAGACAATAAAAGAAAACCATATAGCGGTCCTCACAAAAATCACTAAACAAATGAACGAGTGGGAAAAACTTTACACATCATGGATAGGCAGAATTAACTCAGTAAAGATGATGATTCTTCCCCATATACTCTATTTGTTCAGAACATTGCCCATAGCTCTGCCTACCTCTCTTATCAAACGATTTCAAGCGGCTATTAACGCCCACATCTGGAAAAGGAAGCCACCAAGAGTGGCCTTTCGGTCACTCTGGCGTCCACTCCGACAAGGTGGGCTCAGTGTACCAAACATAGCACATTACTACAGGGCAACATTATTGGCGCAAGGCCTCAACCTCCTATTGGGCATGACGAAACCGGTGTGGGTGAAACTTGAATCCGCCTGCGGTAACTTAGTTTCCCTCCCAAATACCTTGTGGACCTCCGGCTCCCCGTCACATCCCTCCATGCTCCCAACAACTCGCTTTTTCCTAAACTCTTGGCAAAAGTGGAGCAAATCACTGTGGCCTACAGAGGAGTCACTGTATCTGGCACCTCTATCAGCCCTCTCCAGTATTTCACCTGATCTCCCAACACACAAATGGGTGACACTAGGCATCACCCATGTTCACAATTTATTCGATAGGAATGGGTTACACCCGTTTCCAATACTACAGGCGACATACAATTTACCACCAAGGGATATATTTTTGTATATCCGATTGAAAAACATACTTCACTCCAACTCAATCAAATATATTAACCCGATGGCATTTAGCCGACTAGGGAGGAAATGTTACAATGCAACAATTTCACGTAACTCTTGTAAATTTCTCTCCCTATGCTACTTAATGAAAAACGACATCAGCAAACTTGCAAAATTGCCTTACATGCTTAAATGGGAAGAAACGTTGGGTATAGCCCCCACTATAGATGAATGGGAATATACTATTTCATGCACTCAAAAATCATCTAAATGTGCCACGCTGTGGGAAGCATATGCCAAAATGCTGATGAGGTGGTATTTGGTCCCGAGCAAACTTCACAAAATTTATTCTAACTCCTCCCCATTATGCTGGAGATGTGGTAAGGCGGAAGGATCTCTGGAACATATATTTTGGTACTGTGATGACATACGTAATTTTTGGCGTGACATACAAAACTCCATTCACTCACTTTGCAAAATTAAGATCCCACTCACGCCCAAAAGTTACTTGCTTCACTTCATTGATGACTTGCAGACTTTCCCTGCAAGAGATGCGATAATCAACATGCTCTTAGCTGCCAAAATTAGCATAGCAACCCACTGGAAAAGTCCCACCTGTCCTACGGTAACAGAGGTCCTTCGCAGAACTGACACCACGTATTACCATGAAAAAGAATGGGCAAAGCAAGGCCGTTTGGCCAAATTTCTAATCAATTGGCAAAATTGGGAAACACGGTCTTCTAAGAAATGTAATTGTTCTACTATTATAATGTTTGGGGTATACACTGACCTTCACAACCCACCCCCCTGTCCCCCCCCCCTTTTGTACCACACTCTCCTGTAATCTCGTCCTTCGCTCTGTTCCCTTTGACTACTCACCTTTGTGCATTAAAAATGGTTCGCAACACTCAAGTGGGAATTAACGCTTGTTATGGCCTGTTTTGTGTTTGATTCGCAAGTTCGCAGACTGTACTGCGCCTGGTTACTCGGCATATTAATATCAAACGCCAAGGCACCGTTTTTTATGATGTGAAATTGGCCGATACTGTAAAAAACATTTGGAACCCAGCCGCATACACGCATGCACCTTGTAACAAGATAAGATGAAACCACCTCGCAGATGCCCGAAATAAAGTAGCCAGGTTGCACAAAGAACAGAGTAGAGGCAATGCGTTGATGCTTAACCTCGCTGGTGCTTATTGATACATGTGTCGTTGACCACAACATTTACCTCAGGCTTTGTAACATTATGGTCGAGCCTACTAACCTTGCACATTTTCTTCTTTTGTTATTGTACTGTATTATTTTCCCCCTGTATGTAAAATTGTTATTATTTGTAAAAACTAATAAAACATATACATTGAAAAAAAAAATGGTCCAACACACCATAATGTTTTTGAGGCCCGACCACAATTAGTGTTTCAACTTAACAGCAAAGTGGGTTGAACCTCCATATAATTTGAAGTACATTTTCCTACTGCAGTCTGTTGGACCTTTTTGCAGGGACTTTGGTCTCCATTGTACCCGTATAATAGTGTGTTCTACAATAGTGTGTTTGTACTGGTCATTCTGCCACAAGTTCCCTAGCACCCCCCTTCCCCAATGTAAGTAGTCAAACTGTTTGCTAAAGTTTTGACAAATTACCTAGGGTTCCCTTGAAGAGTTGTTTTACGAAAGCATTAAAACTTTGTGGAATATTCATTTTATCAATCTGTATAAAGCAAGAGATTATTACTCTGTCAGTTATGCTCACTACATTTAATAGACAGATCTGTGTGCCCTTCATCGATGAATAATACCGTTCTATTGAGGTCAACTTATTTTTCTTATAAAAAAGATTGAAGACTGGAGGGTTTGTGGACAGGGACTGTTATACTATAGTTATTTCAGAGCCTCCCTTTCATGAGAAATGAGGGGAAACCAGACCATTGGTCACTGTATAGCTGGTTGGCTTAATGGTTTAACACAATTCTAAAAGCAAGATAGCCTTTGGAATATGAGGGAGAGTTGGGGCAGTCTTTCATTTCCAGGGATTTGTCTCACACCTGATCATTGTGAGAAAATTGTAAAATTGGGATAAAGACAGAGACAGCATTACATATTTATACAACTCTTGCATGCCAAGAAAAATGTACATAATTATTGCATCAAATTCCCAACTGCCCTTTTAAGAAAAAACACAAAACAGCATTACCTTGAGCAGTAATAACATCTAGATGTATTTCTAAACTAGCAACAAGCTAAATATAATGTATTGGCCAGACCCCTTATTGGGGAATATCACAAAAAGGCATCTTCACCCTAGGAAATTGAATAAAAGTCAAATACCTTTATTACTTCATATCAAGACAGCAACTACAAAGATAATATATATCAGGAAACCAGGAGACCACTGCCTAACATATTCCATGCTATGTGCATGTCTTCTGTGACAAAATTGATAAAGTGGTAATGGTACCAGGAGTCCCCTGGATCATAGGGTAAGAAGTCAAACATTTTAGAATTAAATAAAATAAGAGGGGTCCAGGCACTCCTTGGCTCAATATAGGCACTTTATTGGAACCACAGCAACGTTGCAACGTTGCTGTGGTTCCAATAAAGTGCCTATATTTAACCAAGGAGTGCCTGAACCCCTCTTATTTTATTTAATTGATCCTGGGAATCTGGTGTTTGGTTCCGGAACAGTAAGCACCCTGGCTCTGACTGATGGGAGTGAGTGTAGTTACATACATTTTTCCAAATCATTTTAGAATGACTTGACACTTAAATGGCGCCCATGGTCCTTCCAGACTCTTTTGATTTTGCAACCAACCATAGCTGGTATTCTGCTATAGTAATATTAGTTTTGTATAACATTTCACATTATTCATTAACCAGTCAATTAATAAATCTGACACCATGAACATTGCATCAGGCTGTAGTTATGATGTTTAGAATGTCCCTTTAAATATCAATGTTATTGTTATAGTTTAAAGGGAAACTCCAGTGCCAGGAAAACGATCAGTTTTCCTGGCACTGGAGGGTCCCTCTCCCTCCCACCCCGCAATCCCCGGTTACTTACCTGAGGCAGTCTCCGCCTCCGCGACGCTCCTCCTCTTCATTGCGTCGGCCGGTGGGCGAGACTGATCTCGCCCACCGGCCGAGGGGACCTAATGCGCATGCGCGGCAATGCGTCATTACGTCTCCCCATAGGAAAGCATTGAAAAATCATTTCAATGCTTTCCTATGGGGTTTTGAGCGACGCTGGAGGTCCTCACACAGCGTGAGGACGTCCAGCAACGCTCTAGCACAGGTTTCCTGTGCTAGAACCCAGGAAGTGACCTCTAGTGACCTCTAGTGGCTGTCTAATAGACAGCCACTAGAGGTGGATTTAACCCTGCAATGTAATTATTGCAGTTTATAAAAAACTGCAATAATTACACTTGCAGGGTTAAGAGTAGTGGGAGTTGGCACCCAGACCACTCCAATGAGCAGAAGTGGTCTGGGTGCCTAGAGTGTCCCTTTAAGCATGCTGGGATAGGCATACGGCTATCCTAACTATAAGATAAGGCCAGGCACTAATGAAAGTATTTAGAAAATTGGGCAGACTAGATGGGCTGAATGGTTCTTATCTTCTATGTTGCTATGTTTCTATAAAGTGACAATGATATTAATAAGACCCCAATAGTACTATTATTACAATTATAAGAAATAAAAAGACCAACATTGCTTAACTGCTTCAGGTTAAAATATATTTAATAAGTTTGGATGATTTTTTTTTTTTATGATTTTTTTTCCAATAAAGAGTTTTTTTTTAATAATGAGATATTTGTTAAGTACCTAGTGAAGTAAATAGGTGAAAAAGTAAAAGATAACCCTTGATAGAGGGGTTATGAATCCATTGCAGGTCAGAAACAGTTAAACTTTCTATCAGTGGAAATACATCCAGCTATTTTGGATAATGATAGTGCTGGCTCTGTCATTAACACAGTTATTTTGCTTCGAGCTATGTGCTTTAGACATTGCATAGGGAGTAAGAGGTAAACACACGCTTCTTCAATACTAGTCCAGGGAGCTGAGCCAGAGCTGGGGGCTGGCAACCCCCATTGTACAAGTAGTTACCCAAAAAGTGATCCAGGCACTCTGTTACACTGATCTTCATTAAATCTGTCTCTCTCTAAGACCTTGAGTGTCTGGATCAGTTGTTGGCTCATTATTTTAGACATGGCTTTTTTGATTTGTATACACTGAAACTATGAATTGTAACAAGTAACTTTCCCATAAGTGGATTGGGTGACAACAATTCCCAGTATCCTCGAGATTGATCATAAGCATTCTACACCTGAAAAAACACTTACTAGCTTTTACTGGCAGACCCCATGCCCAGCCCCAAGAGATAGCCCAGGTCGCAAAAAGAACCTGCATTTTGTCTGCTTACCTGGTTAAGGGCAGAAGCTCCCCAATTCTCCCCACGTTTCTCACAGACCTCCATTATTTCGGTCACATTGGCCAAACTTATATTCCCATTGAGTCCATATTGCTCCAGCACAGCCTCAGTGAAGTGTCGTTCAGCGTCCTCGATATCCTGGCAGTCAGCTGCACGAGGATGCAGCCACACGGCTACCAGCAGGGCACAGGTGAGCCTGGCAGCAACAATGTATCCCAGGCAGCTCATACTGGAGGAATGTCCCTGCAATGGAGCTCAGCAGGTCTTATATTAAACTTACAGTAATAGGTGGCACTTGTGTGACTAATTTGTCCCGAGGGCTGGAAGGACTGGTTCCTGAACACACACAAGTCCTCTCTGCCCAATGGAATTAAAATGCACAGCACAGAGGAAGTATCCAGTGGTGAACCTGAATTAAAGCTGGATATTTCACTGTGCCTCTTACTGTAAGGCAGCAACACTAGGACTGCCAAATGACAATGCACTCCCTGTTGGTATCTCTTCTCCTCCACGTGGTCTCTGTTGTTTAATGATGGAACTGTGTTCCTCAGAGCCTGGAAGAGATAAGAAAACAGATAACACTTTGTGTTTAAACTTTTCCTAAACTGCATTGTGTTGCATCTTTTCAGATATTTACTTACAATGAGCAAGGAAGAGTGTTACAGTAGACAAAATGTATTACAGTAGACAAAATGCATGTGACAAAATGTGTTACAGTAGAGAAAATGCATGTGGCAAAATGTGTTACAGTAGACAAAATGCATGTGACAAAATGTTTTACAGTGGACAAAATGCATGTGGCAAAATGTGTTACAGTAGACAAAATGTGTTACAGTGGACAAAATGCATGCAAAGGGGGGCAATCATAGTCTACAAATAAAAAGGGAAAAACTATAAAGTGGCTACTTGACACTGAATGGTTTAATTCTAGTTTTAAAAAAAGAACATCGGTTTCCAATCGCATGCCAAAATCCCTCTTGCGCTGTGAACTAGTTCTAATTTCTCCTTATTATATTTCCCTACTTTCAGTATTCCTCTTGAGAAGCTGGCATGGTGTCACCTGTAAAGTGGAGCAGGCCAAATCTTAGCTGATCTCAAGTCTTCAAATGGCTCATTATTGTAAAAACCCTGCAATGTGAAGATAGTGTATTTTTTTTTTTAACTTTTCTCAGTTAAAGGAACACTCACTGCCCAAATACAAAAATACAAATACAAAAATAAAGAAATATAAATCGCTGTTTGGTGGACTTACCCCATTGAAACCATGTATGCATTTTTTTTATTTTTTTTAAATTGGGGCAAATATAAAAAAGTCTTGAAAATGCTACACATCCAACCCGCAGTCTTTGCAAGCCCTCCTATTCTAACACTGCCTAGATGTTCTGTAGCTGTCCAATCACAATGCCTTTCAGTGAGAAGGCTTTGCAAGGCAGGTGCTCTGAGCAATTGTTGCCTCTTTAGCTTAGCTTTACTGAGCCAAAAAAATCAGGAAGTAACAGGACTTGTTGTCAGACATGCGGTGTAACAAAGTTAATTTATAAAAGTGACAATTTCTATTGACAAGTTTTGGAAAATGAAAAAAAAAGTGGACTCATTTTAGGAAGATGTCCCTGTCCCTAGTAATTGTGGTCCAGCTATGTGTAACAACAAATTAATAATGATGCAGCATTGCATCAACGCTTTCCTGTGGGGGGCTGCAACATGACTGAGTTTTAGTCGGACGTTGCAGCTGAAGCCCCTCCAGTTGCTTTCATACATCCAAGGTTTGTTTAACCTTTCACGATAAAAATCGGTGCTTCTGCAAAACGGTAATGTTTTATTTTGAAGTGTTAAAATGACAAGGTCACAGAACCCGGGCCACTTCATTGAACGGTCTTCTAAATAAACAGTATGTTAAATACCAGGAAAAAAATGAATTTGGTTAGTCTCTACCGGAAATCAACCAACAATGTTGGTGTTCCAGACGAGAAGAAAACCAACAACAGTACCAAGGGGAGACTCCAGGGGTCTCCAGGGGCCTAACTCCAAGACACTAATGGAAAAACAGAAAAAACACAAGATACTAGCCACAGTGCCAAAAGACACAAGTGGCTAGCTGTGTTGCCTTGAAATATACAGTAGCCTTGAGAAAGTATACTATATAAAATAAATGTAAGAATCAAGGAATCCAGGTACAGCGTGAAAAAATTTAAATAAATAGAACAAATGTTCCATGAACTCTGGGTGATATAAATGTATCCCCAATATAGTCTATGGCGGCAGATAGCTACTCTGAGCTTTATTAATCCGGCCCTGTAGGCTTCTGCAATGCTGTTTTTTCGTATGTTAAATACCAACTTGAAAAGTGTTGACCAAAATAGCAGCAACAAAAATAAAAATGTCAATTTTGCTTAGCCCTAAAGAATTAACAAATTAACAGGAAGTACAAAACTCAAAAACATTAGCAGATGCTGCCTAAAAATCAATGATACCTCATATGATTGTGAATTCCCTCAGTTTACATTAAAGGGACACTATAGTCACCAGAACAACTACAGCTTAATGTGGTTGTTCTGGTGAGTATAATAGCTCCCTTCAGGCATTTTCATGTAAACACTGCCTTTTCAGAGAAAAGGCAGTGTTTACATTGCCCCTAGGGACACCTCCAAGTGGCCACTCCTCAGATGGCCACTGGAGGGGCTTCCTGGCTCAGGGCTGCCCTGCCCTGCCGTTCAGCATCTCCACGCTCTACATGGGGACTCTGAATTTTGCTCATAGAGATGAATTGATTCAATGCATCTCTAGGAGGAGTTGCTGATTGGCCAAAACAGTGTTTGGCCCCGCCCCCTTGCTGATTTTAGCCAATCCAATTCTTTGCCCATGGGAAATTTTGATAATGTCATCAAGGGGGCGGGGCCAGCTCCGGCAAACCCGTGGAGAGTTAAAAATAAGGTGAGTTTTAACACTTTCTTAGAGGGCTATAGGGGGGGGGGGGGGGCAAGCCACCTAAATGGTGGGTTTACACTATAGGGTCAGGAATACATGTTTGTGTCCCTGACCCTATAGTGATCCTTTAAGGCCTTGTTGGGCCAATCCTTATCCTGTAAATTCTCACCTACATAAAGTAGAGAAACATATAACAGTAGTGAGAAGCAACAATGTATCAATTTGAGATTAACAGGACGAGAGGCACTTTCTATACGTTTGCTGTTTCTCTAATGTTGTACTGCAGCCCTGTGTGACCTCTGTGCTTGGGCCCATGAGTGAATTACTTTTTGACCTCTATGTTGTAATAATGTTCACTGAAATTGATACATTGTTGCTTTTCCCTACTGTTTTTGGAATTTACAGACTACTTCTCCCTAGGGCAGAGGTAGGCAACCTTTTAGTAGAACTGTGTCAAAACAAGATCTGGAAGAGCTATTTTTTTTTTAAAAAAATGGAGTGCATATGTTGCTGTATTGTACTTGTGTTATTTATAGGTGTGGTGATTGCTTTGTTACATTGTATTTGTGTGTATGTGGGCTGTTATTTTGTATAAGTTCATGAGTAGTTTGTGCTAATGTGTATGATACCTATGAATGTCGGCTGTGTATGTGGGCTGCTTGTGGAATTGTGTGTCCAGATGATATGTCACATTGTGTGTTTGTTGGATTGTGTATGTGTGGGACTACTTGTGGTATTGCATGTGAGAGGCTGCTTGTGGGGTTGTGTGAGTGTATGTAGCTTGTCAGTGGTGTTGTAGGGACTACCTGTGCAGCTCTATGTATATCTAGCAGTGTGGTTGGCCTTCCTGGGGTGCAGTGGGGACCAGACTGGCAAGGTACAGATCAAAGGCAGGAGCTGCGATAGCTGCTGCGGGCTGCTCTACACCAATAAAGATTCCCACTAACAAGTGTGGGGAGGAAGTGATCTGAGATCACTTCTTCTAAATGCTGCAATGCGTAAATTGAGGATTGCCCCTCACCACCTGCAATCACTGCTCGGTTTGCACTAGCAGATATTTGAAGTCCTGCTAGGATTCCTGATAGGCCACACCCTGTTTGGCTCTGGCAGCCGTGAGTGCTGTGCCATAGGTGGCTGACCCTTGCCCTAGGGTGTTAGTCAGGGCCGCCATCAGGGGGTGACAACCATGACGGTTGTCACAGGCCCGGCGGTCCTGGGGGGCCTGAACTGCTTTGGCAGTCCTGGGCCCCACATTCCCTCTCTGCACATATATATATATATATATAGCGATGATCGCTATATATATGTGCATCCGCGGGCCCCCGGCTCCCTGTACTTGCAGAGGGGGCCCAGCAGTCTGCATCTGAATGTTACAGATCTTTGCTCTCTCTAACTTCTATGGGTTACTATGGCAATGCTCCGCGCGGCACGCACACCACACTCACTGGAGTTAGAGAGAGGGAAAAGCTGTAATGTACTGCTGAAGTCTGCTGGGCCCCCTCTGCAAGTATAGGGAGCCATAATGCCACCGGACCATCAGGGATGGAATCTCCCCCTCCCTGAACCAGGTAAGAAGCAGGGAGGGGGGAATAACATTTAATTACATTTAATGTGTGGGGGGGGGAGGGGAAAATGCTCCATTTGCACAACATGCATACACTAGTAAAACACACACACTCTGCATTCAACACACTAACACACACTCTGCATTCACTACACTGACACACACTCTGCATCCACTACACTGACACACACTCTGCATTCATTACACTAACACACACACTCTGCATTCACGACACCAACCATCTGCATCCACTACACTAAAACACACTCTGCATTCATTACACTAACACTCCCATTCATTACACTAGCACACTGCATCCACTACACTAACGCACACACTCTGCATTCATTACACTAACACACACCCTGCATTCATTACACTAACACACACACTCTGCATTCATTACACTAACACACTGCATCCACTACACTAACACACACTCTGCATTCACTACACAATAACACACATTCTGCATTCATTACACTAACACACACTATGTATTCACTGCACTGACACACTGCATCCACTACACTGACACACACTCTGCATTCATTACACTAACACACACACTGCATTCACTACACCAACACACTGCATCCACTACACTAAAACACACTCTGCATTCATTACACTAACACTCTGCATTCATTACACTAGCACACTGCATCCACTACACTAACACACACACTCTGCATTCATTACACTAACACACACCCTGCATTCATTACACTAACACACTGCATCCACTACACTAAAACACACTCTGCATTCACTACACAATAACACACACTCTGCATTCATTACACTAACACACACTATGTATTCACTACACTGACACACTACATCCACTACACTGACACACACTCTGCATTCATTACACTAACACATATTCTGCATTCACTACACTAACACACACTCTGCATTCACTGCACTAACACACACTCTTCATCCACTACACTGACACACACTTTGCATTCATTACACTAACACACACTCTGCATCCACTACACTGACACACACTCTGCATTCATTACACTAACACACACTCTGCATTCACTACAGTGACACACACTCTGCATTCATTACACTAACACACACTCTGCATTTACTACACTGACACACACTCTGCATGCATTACACTAACACACACACTCTGCATTCACTACACCATCACACTGCATCCACTACACTAACACACACTCTGCATTCATTACACTAACACTCTGCATTCATTACACTAGCACACTGCATCCACTACACTAACACACACACTCTGCATTCATTACACTAACACACACTCTGCATTCATTTCACTAACACACTGCATCCACTACACTAACACATACTCTGCATCCATTGCGCTAACACACTGCATCCACTACACTAACACATACTCTGCATTCACTACACAATAACACACACTCTGCATTCATTACACTAACACACACTCTAAATTCACTACACTGACACACTGCATCCACTACACTGGCACACACTCTGCATTCATTACACTAACACACACTCTGCATTCACTACACTAACACACAATCTGCATTCACTGCACTAACACACACTCTTCATCCACTACACTAACACACACTCTGCATTCACTACAGTGACACACACTCTGCATTCACTACACTAACACGCTGCATCCACTGCACTGACACACACTCTGCATTCACTACACTAACACACTCTGCATTCACTACACTAACACACTCTGCATTCACTGCACTAACGCACACTCTGCATTTACTGCACTAACGCACACTCTGCATTTACTGCACTAACATACACTCTGCATTCACTATACTGACACACACTCTGCATTCACTACACTAACATAAACTCTCCATTAACTGTACACACTGCATTGACTACACAAACATCCTGCATTCACTGTACACACACTACACCCACCACACATTCCAACACCCTGCATTCACTATACACAGACACTGTGTCTAATACACACTACATCCACTACAAACACTGCATCCACTAAACACATTATCCACTACACACACACTACATCCACTGTACACACAGTACATCCACTACACAAACACACTCTGCATTCACTATACACACTGCATCAGCTAAACAAACACACACTCTGCATTCACTGCACAAACAGTATCTAATACACACTAGAGATGTCGCAAACATAAAATGTTCCGTTCGCAAACGGCGAACGCGAATTTCCGCTAATGTTCGCGAATGGGCGAACCAGGCGAACCGCCATAGACTTCAATAGGCAGGCGAATTTTAAAACACACAGGGACTCTTTCTGGCCACATTAGTGATGGAAAAGTTGTTTCAAGGGGACTAACACCTGGACTGTGGCATTCTGGAGGGGGATCCATGTCAAAACTCCCATGGAAAATTACATAGTTGATGCAGAGTCTGGTTTTAATCCATAAAGGGCATAAATCACCTAACATTCCTAAATTGTTTGGAATAACGTGCTTTAAAACATCAGGTATGATGTTGTATCGATCAGGTAGTGAAAGGGTTACACCCGCTTCACAGTGACAGACCAAACTCCCCGTTTAACCCACCGCAAACAGTCCATTTGCACAACCGCAAACTCCCCATTTGCACAAGGTTGGATACCAAGCTAGCCATGTCCCGTTCCTTGTCCTCACTGATGTCATTGAAGGTCTCTTCCTCCACCTAGCCACGTACAACACCAAGGGTCCCCGAAAGGTGACAACAAGCCCCCTGGGACGCCTGCTGTGTTTGGTCTTCCACCTCCTCAAAGCCACCTTCCTCCTCTGACTCCTCTTCTTCAGACTCCTCTCTCTGCGTTGCCTCTCTCTGCATTATTATAAAGTGTGTTAAGTAGTACTATTCCTATCAGTTTAATCCCTGTTACGTCCCCTATCAGGGGACGTGTATATGGCATTGATTTTAGGAACCTGGAGATGGAAAAAGATGCTTGGTCGGTCCTCCTACTTCAAATTTGGGGCACTGAGCGTGCAATCTAATGTGCCACCAGATAGGAGTGGTGTGTTAAGTAGTACTATTCTTATCAGTTTAATCCCTGTTACGTCCCCCTCATCAGGCCTTTTTTAGTCGAATGTATCGCCCACTGTCAGTCCCTTCGGGATCCATCCCTCATTCATCTTAATAAAGGTGAGGTAATCTAGACTTTTTTGACCTGGGCGACTTCTCTTCTCAGTGACAATACCTCCTGCTGCACTGAAGGTCCTTTCTGACAGGACACTTGAAGCGGGGCAGGCCATAAGTTCTATCGCAAATTGGGATAGCTCAGGCCACAAGTCAAGCCTGCACACCCAGTAGTTAAGGGGTTCATCGCTCCTCAAAGTGTCGATATCTGCAGTTAAGGCGAGGTAGTCTGCTACCTGTCGGTCGAGTCGTTCTCTGAAGGTGGACCCCGAAGTGCTGTGGCAATGCATAGGACTTAAAAAGGTCCGCATGTCCTCCATCAACAACACGTCTGTAAAGCGTCCTGTCCTTGCCGGCGTGGTCGTGGGAGGAGGAGGAGTATTACTTTCACCTCTTCCCCTGTTAAAATTCCCGTTGTGCTGTAACATCACCCTTATACGCTGTGTAAAGCATACTTTTTAATTTATTTTGGAACTGCTGCATCCTTTCCGACTTGCGGTAATTCGGTAACATTTCAGGTACTTTCTGCTTACGCCCGGTACAGGTCGTTCTCCTTCAGCCTTTTTATACAAGGGTTCCTCAACAGGCACGACAGCATGAAAGACCCCATTTGCACAAGGTTGGATGCCGAGCTACTCATGTCCCGTTCCTCGTCCTCAGTGATCTCACTGAAGGTATGTTCTTCCCCCCCAGCCACGTACAACACCACGGGTATCAGATAGGTGACAACGAGCACCCTGGTATGCCTGTTGTGGTTGGTCTTCCTCCTCCTCCTCAAAGCCACATTCCTCCTCTGACTGCTCTTCCTCACAATCCTCTTCCAGCGTTGCCGCAGGTCCAGCAAGCGATGCTGATAAGGCTGTTTCTGGTGGTGATGGTGACCACAACTCTTCCTCTTTCTCTTCACGCTCATCTACGGCCTGATCCAGCACTCTTCGCAGGGCACGCTCCAGGAAGAAAACAAATGGTATGATGTCGTTGATGGTGCCTTCGGTGCGACTGACTAGGTTTGTCACCTCCTCAAAAGAATGCATGAGCCTACAGGCATTGCGCATGAGCATCCAGTAACATGGCAAAAAAATTCCCAGCTCCGCAGAGGCTGTCCTAGCACCCCGGTCATACAAATAGTCATTAACGGCTTTTTCTTGTTGGAGCAGGCGGTCAAACATTAGGAGTGTTGAATTCCAATGTGTCGGGCTGTCGCAAATCAAGCGCCTCACTGGCATGTTGTTTCGCCGCTGGATATCTGAAAAGTGCACCATGGCCGTGTAGGAACGCCTGAAATGGCCACACACCTTCCTGGCCTGCTTCAGGACGTCCTGTAAGCCTGGGTACTTATGCACAAAGCGTTGTACGGTCAGATTACACACATGTGCCATGCACGGCACATGTGTCAACTTGCCCAAATTCAATGCCGCCAACAAATTTCTTCCATTGTCACAAACCACTTTGCCGATCTACAGTTGGTGCGGAGTCAGCCACTGATCCACCTGTGCGTTCAGGGCGGACAGGAGTGCTGGTCCGGTGTGACTCTCTGCTTTCAAGTCAACCCCAAGACGGCGTGACACTGCCGTATCCGGGTTGTGGAATAGTACCTGGGAAACTGGGGGGGTGCCGTTGATGTGGAGCAAGACGCAGCAGCAGAAGAGGACTCAGCCGAGGAGGTTATGGAAGAGGATGGAGTAGGAGGAATAGAGGAGGTGGCAGCAGGCCTGCCTGCAAGTCGTGGTGGTGTCACCAACTCCTCTGCAGAGCCACGCATTCCATGCTTGGCAGCCGTCAGCAGGTCTACCCAATGCGCAGTGTAGGTGATGTACCTGCCCTGACCATGCTTTGCATACCAGGTATCAGTGGTCAGATGGACCCTTGCCCCAACACTGTGTGCCAGACATGCCATTACTTCCTTTTGCACAATCGAGTATAGGTTGGGGATTGCCTTTTGTGAAAAGAAATTTCGTCCGGGTCCTTCCACTGCGGTGTCCCAATAGCTACAAATTTTTGGAATGCCTCAGACTCCACCAGCTTGTATGGTAAAAGATGGCGGGCTAAGAGTTCAGACAAGCCAGCTGTCAGATGCCGGGCAAGGGGATGACTTTGTGACATTGGCTTCTTACACTCAAACATGTCCTTGACAGACACCTGTCTGTGGGCAGATGAGCAGGAACTGCTCAAGGCGAGAGACAGAGTGGCGGATGGTTGAGAGGGGGCAAGTAGGACAGCAGTGGTTGACGTGGCTGAAGATGTTGGACCGGGAGGAGGATGGCGGCTTTGAGTTTGTGTGCTGCTTGTACAATGTGTTGATCCCATAGGCGTTTGTGATGTGCGATCATGTGCCTTCGCAAAGCAGTTGTATCTAGGTGGGTGTTGGACTTCCCACGACTCAGTTTTCTTTTTGCAAATGGCATCGCTGTTGTCAGAGGCAGACACACAAAGAAAATGCCACACTGCTGAGCTCTGCAATGACGGCATTCTGGTGGTGGCAACAGCATGCGTTGATTGGCATGCTGTCTGGCTGACCCCGGGTGCCGATGCGTCCTGTCTGACTGTGCCACTAGCTCCTTGCGACGACCTCCCCCTGCTTCCAACTTGTCTCCTCCTCCTCTCTGTCTCCCCATCTGAACTTTCCCCCTGTTCTTCTTCTCTTCTAGCGGGCACCCACGTGATATCCACGGACTCATCGTCATCATCAACCGCTTCACTTGTATCTGACAACTCAGCAAAGGAAGCAGCAGCGGGTACAACATCATCATCATCACACCGTACGTCCATGTGTGTAATGCTGCCTGACTGAGACATATCCCTGTTATCTACATCCTCTGGCAATAATGGTTGTGCATCACTCATTTCTTCCAACTGATGTGTAAATAACTCCTCTGACAGATCAAGTGAAGCGGCTGTGGTGCTAGTGTTGGTGGTGGCGGCAAGAGGGCGAGTGGTAACTTGAGAGGTGCCCGAAGCTAAGCTGGAGGAGGATGGTGCATCAAGGTTCCGAGCGGAAGCTGTAGAAGATTGGGTGTCCTGTGTTAGCCAGTCAACTATGTCCTCAGAACTTTTCGAGTTCAGGGTACGTGGCCTCTGAACACTGGGCATTATTCTAGGGCCAAAGGGAATCACAGCACCACAACCACGACGGCCCCTGCGGGGTGGCCTGCCTCTGCCTGTCATTTTTTTCGATTAGTGGTACTATGCGTGCAAGCTACTGTGACAACAGATATGAGTGGTACTGTGCACTGGCAGAAGTTGGCAGAGTAGACGCTGTAGGCCTGACACACACGCTTGCAGACAACTAACTGCTATTCAATCTATTACAGTCAAAATTGTATTTTTTTTTTTTAAATGTACACTACTGTTACACCAGATATTTGTTGCACTGGTGTGACACTGTGCCCTGGCAGGCCCTGAAATGCACACGTGTGAAGTAAACTGACTGCTATTATTTCACAGTCAAATTTCTATTTTTATTTAATGTACACTACTGTTACACCAGATATGAGTTGCACTGGTGTGACACTGTGCCCTTGCAGGCCCTGAAACGCACACGTGTTAAGGAAACTGACTGCTATTATATTACAGTCAAAAAAGTTTTGTTATTTTTAAATGCAAGCTATTGTGACACCAGATATGAGTGGTGGCACTGGGCAAGTGGGCACAGTATACGCTGTGAGCCTGACACACACGCTGGCAGGCAGGCAACTGCAATTAGATTACACAGGAGAAAAAAAAGCAGACTGATGTTCTAGCCCTAAAAAGGGCTTTTTGGGGTGCTGTCCTTACAGCAGAGATCAGATGAGTCCTTCAGGACTGTAGTGGACACTGAATACACCAGCCTAGCTATCGATTTCCCTATTAAATCAGCAGCAGCTACACTGTCCCTCCTCTCACTAAGAATGCAGCTTCCGAATGAATCTAAAATGGATGCTGTCCAGGAGTTGGGAGGGTCTGGGAGGGAGGGTCTGCTGCTGATTGGCTGGAATGTGTCTGCTGACTGTGAGGTACAGGGTCAAAGTTTACTCAATGATGACGAATAGGGGGCGGACCGAACATTGCATATGTTCGCCTGCCGTGGCGAACGCGAACAAGCTATGTTCTCCAGGAACTATTCGCCAGCGAACTATTCGGGACATCTCTAATACACACATTCTAATTCACTTCCACTGTACACACCACATTCAGTCCTGCATCAATGTCAGGGGACTAGGTAGGAGTCCTGTGGGTGGACTTGTGGGCGGGCCCTGGGGGGGGGCAGACTTTGTGCTTTGTCAAGGGCCCCAAAATTTCTGATGGCAGCTCTGATGTCAATGCTCAGCTATTAGAACCTGTATATATGATTCAGCAGCACATATTTGGTATTCATTTTTTATTACCTGTGATATCTCTCCCTGTGGCTTATCTCTTTATTGTGTTTTGTTATCGAGAGCAGAAATCACAGCACATAATTCTATGTAGTAAACTTAGGCATTCAAATCAAGGATGATGAGTATATTTCCATAACATGATTAGCAAGTATTCTATAATTGTGTATAATTTACAGCACAACAATATTTTTTTCTAATGTATCCCATTGTATAATCTTGCAGAAATAGTATTGTATGATAAACACATTAAAATATATCTGTCTAGATTGCTTTTACATTTCAAAACGAAATCTAACTATAGGTGTAGACGTTAGACTATAGGTGTTTGTTGAAAAGACAACCAAAGGTTTAGTTATTATACAAATAACTGCATTGAATTGAAATCTGAATTGCAGAATTTAGGCTAAAATTTACAAGCTGTAATTATAACTGATTTGGGGAAATTTCTTAAATCAGCATTTTTTGCAAACATTTTACAAATATGGAGGTTATTCTGTAAAGAGTATTTTTGGGGGGAATACAGAGTCAATTCAAATGAGGTCATTCACTGAGGTGTGTACTTTCAGGAATGCAAAGTGAATTCAAAGTTAATTTTCAAATGTAAGGCCAAAATAACCAAAGTATAACCATATATAGCTGACTTGTTTTCAATTTTGTTCTAAAAATTTAAATTCTCCTTGAATTTACAATTAATTTCTGACAGTTCACACTTATGTTGTTTGCTCCAGAAAGGGAGGGCCAATCCCTGAAGACATAAAATAGAAAAAAAAAAAATATTAAGGCACACCCGAGGTTTCTTCTAAAAGGCAGTCTTTTTATATGAAAGAAGGAAGTGGAGACAATGTTTCAGCTCCTCTGATGTGCTTGGATATTTCTTTTTTTCCAGTTCACACTTAAAGGAGCACTATAGTCACCAGAACAACTACAGCTTAATGTAGTTGTTCTGGTGAGTATAATCATTGACTTCAGGCATTTTAATGCAAACAATGCCTATTCAGAGAAAAGGCAGTGTTTACATTGCCCCTAGGGACACCTCCAAGTGGTCATTCCTCAGATGGCCACTGAAGGTGCTTCCTGGCTCAGGGCTGCGCAGTAAGCAGCACTGCCATTCAACGTCCCCATGCTCTGCATGGAGACGCTGAAATTTCCTCATAGAGATGCATTGATTCAATGCATCTCTATGAGGAGGACCTGATTGACCAAAACGGCATTTGGCCCCACCCCGTGCCGATTTTAGCCAATCCAATGCTTTCCCTATGGGAAACAGAACATTTTTAAGTAAAAAAAAAAAAAAAGTTCGGAAAATAGCAGTTACAGATATTTTTCAATCTGGCAAAAAATTGTATACAATTTCATTTTCCTTGCTATTTCTCAATAATTTCCAATTTAACTGAAAAATAACAACAGTATATAATATATAGACTCATACCAGACCATTTACTAATCTGGGAATTTTGATCAAAATAGTTAAATATAAAAATAAATCCAACTTAGGCCTCGATTTAATATTTTTTAATAAGCTTTTCAATCTATCTCAATCTGTTTATTTATTTTTGTTATAACATTTTTTTGTTTAACATTTTTCTTGTATGCTTATTCTTTTTGGTAGAATGTATGTAGCTTACGTTAGGTATGAATGTAGAAATGAAGCAATCAATCAGTGGCATTGAATCGTAATAATGTATGATAAAGTATACATATATAATCACAGAGGTTATGCAAAACTTACAAAAAAAAATTACTGCACAATTTTGTTCGGCATTGAAATAAATCAATAAACATATATTTAAACAAAAAACAAACTATCTCAATCTGTTAAAAAATAACTTCAAAGGATTTATCTACAAAATTTCCTATTCAATGATGACTTCTATAGACTAATCATTTGAAAGTTTTTCTAACACTTTGTGATCATTTGAAAAGCCGATTTTTTTTAGATTGAGGCCTTAGTTATTATCCATTTTCTGTTCTGTTGGCCTAAAGTTTCTTATTTTCTGATAAGTTGCCAATAATTCCCGGTTTAGTGAACAACTCTGATAGGAGAAAGGGTTCTAATTACCTGGGCTTAAAACCATATCAAGGCATGAGCTAAACACTGAATATACCATTATTAGGCCAAAATAACAATCTAAATAGCTGAGAATATTTGAATTGTAAATATTTATGCCTCAAATTAGAAGTGCTCTGGTACGTTCCCAACAATTACCTGTTAAGTGAGTAATCCTGCATATTATGAACTATATCTAAGAATACTTTGAAAACAAAGTGTAAGGAATTTCCTGTCCCATTCTGATCTAACAGTATGACACTTATCTGGCTACCCCAGATATCACCAGCCCAGCCTCTTATTTAGAAATCACTGATGCGAAGGTCCCTAGTACCACATGGGTGACATCAATTCTGCCCAACTTTAAAAAGAATTCATTGGCTGAGAGTGTCAGTAAATTCTTTTCAAATAGGGAATACATTGATATGTCAAATTTGGAAGAGGAAATTCCACTTTGGATGTAACTGAAGAGAAGGCTGAACTAGAGGCACCAGAGATATCCAGGCAAGAGTCAAGTAGCCAGGAAACTCTTGGCACCATAAGAATTACAGCAGGATCTAATGATCCTTAAAGTGTCCTTTAATATGGTAGGTTTAAACTTTACTCTGGTTATCCTAAGACTAGATATAGAAAAGTATGGATGTGTGAACTATGTAATCCATAAATAAGGCCTTGCTTTTAAAGTATATACCTGTAAACGTGTCTGTGTGTGTGTGTGTGTGTGTTGTCTTACCTCCTTCTTTGTCTCTGCTGCTATGTCAGTGAGGGTGTCCAGCTAAATAAAGGAACAAGGTTGGTCACATGGCTGTTGAATGTTTTACATAGTACCATGTAAATCCCATAAAAGTACCAGTAAAGAATAAGAATGTTTGCTGACATATGTATTACAGTATATTTTATACCTCTCGTACCATGTTTTTAAAGGATGTGGCCAGAATTACCCTAAAGCCTTACATGATTACTTCTACCATGCTCAGCACATTTTTAAGGCCATCTCAATTTGGTTTCTCTTGTTTCATTAAGTTAGATTATAACTGCAATTTTACTAGTTTGTGAAATGAGAGCAAGGGTTAACCAGCAGTCAGGTAGCAAGAAAAAGCATTTTAAGCACTTTCTCAGTTCCTGTTCTTGCCTGCTTCCACAGCTGAGTATCTCTGTTTGGCTGCTGTATGCACGATTAAATTGCGATTTGGAAGCTAGACACCGAGTTTCAGCTCACAATCTCTGAGTCCAGAGAAATACGGGACACACAGACAAACACACAGTGAATTACTGCTGTAGAGGGTTTTTCAATGAAAGATCCATGTTTTAATTTGCAGCAGAAAAACACAAAGTTAAGAAAGAATAGGTCAGCAAAGGAAAGTGTGAGTGTGTTAAGCCCCAGACTCATATATTATATAGCATGTATCTTAAGATGGTGGACATATACAAATGACAATATTTTAGGTACAAATAATTGGCTGCATTGTATGAGCAAAAATTTAGATTTAAGATTAATATGTGTTGGCCATATCTATACTGGTAAAGCACTGTGGAATATTTTGTGGAATATATTACAATAAAATAGTAACATTAAATTAAAATAATGGGGGGAGTGGTCTGATGCTGGACAGAGATGGCCACTTGATTCTGTGGCTCCATCCCCACTTGCCCTAATTACGCTACACATAGCACTTCTTTGCATCCATGGGCTGAACTAAAAGAGCCTAAAATGACTGCCTCGAGGGGAGCCCTCATCTGCATCTATCCAGAGTTACCTTCACACTCCGCCAGTCTTGGCATCACGCCTCGAGGCCTCAAATATGGCGCCGGCCTCTCGGGGCTCAACAGTGTCAGAGGAAGGATGGACGCCAGAGCTGGATAGGTCGCAACCTTCTACCCCTGACTGGTTCACACTATTTGCCTCGCTACCCAAAAAGGAGGACTTCCAGAAACAGGTGGACGAAGTCAAGATAACCCTGCACACGGAGATCTCCTCCGTACGTGCCACCCTTGCGACCCTGGAGACAAGAGCAACCACCCTGGAAGAGAGAGACCCTGGCGCCCGGGGCCCTGACAAAACTATTATCCACCAACACATGGCACAGATAGTCAACATGAGGCTACACATTTGGATCGTGGGTGTGTAGTTTAGTGCGTAACTGTGGGAAAGGTCCGCTGGTATGGCTACCCCTAGGTATCTCATATGAGTAGGTGTGAAGTCGAAGGGGTAGGTGTCGATATTGAGTTTGTATCCTGATGCTCTGGCATATGTGTCTAGGGTGTGCAGGAGGAGTGGTAGGGATGTTACTGGTTCTGTTATTGTGATGAGTAGATCATCCGCGTAAGCTGCGGTTTTATACTCCTCCTCGTGAATTTTCAGGCCTTTTATGCCCTTGTTGTGTCTAAGGGTCTGCAGGAGTGGCTCAGCGCAAAGAGAAATGGGGACAGAGGGCATCCCTGGCGGGTACCGTTGTGAATTGTGAAGGAGGGGGGGTGTATTTGTGGTAGTAGTAGGTGGGCTTGTGGGGTGGAGTATAGCACTTGCAGGGCGGTTATAAATGTTTGTGGGAATACCAATTTTTCAAGAGCGGCAAATAGGTAGTGCCACAGTAGTCTGTCAAAGGCCTTTTCTGCGTAGAGTGATAGAAAAAGGGTTGGATGTGTCTAGATTGTGCAGTCCATATGAGGTCGTATGTCCGTCTTGTATTGTCGCTTGCCTGTCATGCCAGTATGAAGCCTACTTGGTATGGGTGTATAAATTGGGGCAGGAGGGGATTAAGGCGGTCTGCAAGGATTTTGGTGAACAATTTGATGTCCATGTTGAGAAGGGAAATCGGTCGGTAATGTCCTGGTTCTAAGTGTGTTTTATTAGGTTTTGGGAGGAGGCAGGGGCGTTTTAGCCGGGAGGCAAACAAGGCATTTGCCTTGGGCGACATTTTCCAGGGGGCAGCAAAAAATGCCGCCTCCTTATTGGAGTTGGTAGTTGTCATGCTTCCGGTGTGTGGTCCTATAGGGCATCTAAATATTTTAGAAAGACACTGGCGATTTTTTTCTGAGTCCTCTGTGACTGCACCTTCTGGTGTGTTTATTTTGTGTATCTGTTTATTTTCGGTTCTTTGTTTGAGTCTTCTTGCTTGTAGCGTATCAGCTTTATTTGCTTTGTCATACAACATTTTTTTGACCAGAGTAGGGCTTTTGTTGAGTCTTTCGCCATGTATGCTTTGATATCAGTTTGGCATTGCTTGATTTGTTTGTTTAGTTCTTGTGTTGGGTTAATTTTATGCTTTGCCTCAAGGGTTCTGAGGGTCGTAAGAGTTTGTTCTAGGTGGGCTATCTGTTTTTTTTTTTGTGGATGGTTGCTGGATTTATCATAACTCCGCGGATTACCGCTTTCAGTATTTGCATTTTTGACACCTGCATGTACAGAGATTTTGCTTAGATTTTTTTGCAAATACAATGTCTGTACCTTTGTGTCATTTAAAAAAAAAAAAACATCAATATGAATTATACAAAGAAAAAAAATACAAGTTAATTGTTTGATTATCATAGCTAACTAATTTGAAAATATGGTCCTGTTACAAAATATGTGTGAAAACATACAATTTGGCAAAGTACAAAATGTTAAAGGACCACTAAAGTTACCTAGGCCACTTCATCTCAATGGTTGTAAAACATTGCAGTTTTTAAGAAACATCAGTATTTACATTGCAGGTCTAAGTCTCTCTTTTTGATAGAGCCTTTTAGATGAAACGCGTTAATGGTTTTAAATTGTGTATTTTAATAATAAAAGTGATTTTGGTTACCTTTTTGATAGGACCAACTCCTACTTTATTACACTCTATATACAACTTATATTTACTTCTTATTCCTGGCATTTTTACTTTTATTTTTTTATTTTTCCGTATCCTGAGCCAAGAAATCATAGGTGGGGATTATTCCACCAGCGCTGTATTATTAGAGCAGTATTTCCTGCTCTATACTTGTAAGTATATTTTATTTTATTTATTTTAATATACTTTTCTTATTGAGAGCACTATCGCTGTTTTTTATATATTTTGTAGTACCAAGGTTGGATTGTCGGACGCATTCTTCCAGTATATCCTGTAGCGGGGATCATACCGCTAAACGCCCATTCATCTAGAGCTGGTTCAAGCTCCTCTAAATATGAGTGTACTTTCCTATTTTCTATTATTTATTTTACTCTTGGATCCGCAATACTTCACTATTGGCAGTTTGTCGTGTTTCCTATTTTGTCTCCACATATACAGATTATTTTACAACCCGGACGGATCAACTCCTGAGGACTGTACAGATATCCCATCCAGTTATATCAGTGAGACGTTTCTTTTATAATTTTTTATTCTATACTTTTACCACTCCAAAGGACTCTTTTTATTTATTTTTATCCAGAGACTTATTTTGCTGTTACCATTTTATTGTGACCATTTGGTCTGGTTTGTATTGGTTTTTACCACTGTATTTTAGTTTTTAGCGCAGCCCTTACCCCCTTTCCTCCTAAGTCTATCTCTAGTGACTGTCTTCCTGACAGCCACTTGAGTGGCCAAGTTTTCCTATTGGGAAGCTTTAATGCACATGTGAGGCTCGCTGCGCATGCACATCAGTATGCTCCTCTATGACGAGCGTTGGATAGGACCATTGTGGGTTAGGCTATACCTCCTCCATGATGTCATGGAAGGTGGAGAGGTAAGCACTACCGAGGGAGCCTCGTCGCAGGAAAAAGATGAGTAAAAATCTTTATTTTATTTATTATTATACTAAAAGGTGGGGGGGGGGACAGGGGGGAGTACCTCCAAACTAGGGACTGGGATACTGAAGCATTAGGAATACAGGTTTTTATTTCTAATGCATTAGTGTTCCTTTAATGGATATTTTTTGTTCTGAATGTTCATGGTGAATATATGTAAATTCAGCTCAGGTGACGAATATGTCAAATTGCAGTTAGAATTATAGCTAACTTGTATGCTTCTTACTAGCTAAACAAACACATGAGAAAATAGATCTATATATTTTAACATTCTATGTTTATTGAACTTTACATGAATAAATAACATTAAACAGAAGAAACAGCGAAAAACATAATGTACAGCATTAAATAAAATAAATTGTAGAAAATAATATAATGTGCATTCAGTACATAGTACCACAAAATAAAATACAAAATCTACATGCCATAATTTGGGAAACAAATTATACAGTACTATGTTTCAGATGCTAAAGGAATACATTTTAAAATTTTCCAAATTAGTAGAATTATTTCCAGGACTCAAAACCAGGCTAATAATTTAACAATAACATAACATGTGGGCACAGGTACATTTAGCAGCTTAAAGCAAATTTGGTAATACATAGTAGTAGAGACAACCAATTTAAATAAAACCAAGTGGACTCTCGTTAAGCCATTTAATGCTGCCCTTTTATTACACATATCTACACAAGTTAGCTGTCATATGTTTTTGAATATTCCATTGTCCTTTTTATTTTGTGTCATTGTCTCTTTACAGCAAAAAAACATGTCTCAATTTGTGTTGAATGTATTCATACATCATGCTCATAGATATAATCCTTGGTGGGTACAGGCATATTTAAAAACTCATTCAGGCTTTTCTAAAAAAAAAAATATCTACAGAATTTGATGAAATTCCACAAATTCCACATCTTTCTGGGTCTTACTGAAAAGAACCATTTATTTGGCTTTAAGTGAAAACTCTTTTCTTCCAGTCTCAATGGGTGACCTCTTGTCTGTTGTATATTCCTATAAAAAAAAACAATTTCACACCTAGTGGTTTGTAGTGACCCTGTATTTATTTGTATATTCTATCATATCTATGAGACACCTTTTTTACTTAAGAAAACAAAATCAGTTTTTTTTAGTCTTTCTCCATAACTATTTTCACTGCCCCTTGCCACTAAAAACTGTTTAATAAATATGCATAGGTATTTGTGTATTTATTTTCTACCATGTCTAATGTAACCTCGTAATAACACCAGCATTGTAGAAAATGAGTGTCAGTAGTTTAATCCCGCTGTGCATCTATTCTGTGTATGCAACACAGGTCTCTTACGTAACTAACATATTTTATCCTGTATTTCAATGAAACAATGGCATTATATTTGTTTCCTTATTTAGGTTTTAAGTTAATCAACTAAACAGTGCGCTAATCCAATAAGACACACCCTACATTTATGTAATCTTACCAAATTGATTTTCATATAAATTATTGTTTTGCACAACAGGATACTTTTCTTGCATAATGACAAAGTTAATATTTAATTACACTAGGATTAGTATTAAGTTTATTCATTCTCTCTTTCTTGTCATCAGCCGCATACATTTATTTATTGAATGAAGTTTATACCTATAAAATTTAAAAAAAAAATAACTTGTTATACACCTTAACCAATCATTGTCTTCAGTAGTCCTTAAATAGTGAACCCACATTCCTTTCTGTGGCTTGAGAAATAAAATATACTTGCCCAAATAATCAACTTCGTGAAGATTGTCACTGAAACAACAGTTTTTTTTAATTTTTACGGTTATTTCTACATTTATAACGCATTCACATTTCTCCTACTTCAATGAAGAGATATACAATAGCAGATGGAAATAAGTTTAAAAAATTGGTAAAATTGCAGCCAATTTGAATAAAACCAAGTGCACTTTCATAAAGTTCAAACAAATGAATTGTTTATTCAATCATTCCTTTTTTTTTTTTTACATTTTTTTTATTGAAAGGTTACATATTACAAATAGTCCATGGCTTTATTACACACAGATATGATTACAATTCTAATATACTTAGCCTATATGCATAACATTGGTAACAGAGAATTACAGGGTTATTCACTAAATCTAGAATTCAAGATGGACTCAGAGTGAATTTCAAATTAACTCAGTGACATTCACTTAGACGGCCACTAGAGGTGCTTCCTGGGTTTTGCAGCACTAGCGTTTAGCATGGAGACGCTGAACTTTCATCATAGAGATGCATTGATTCAATGCATCTCTATGAGGAGATGCTGATTGGCCAGGGTGGCATTTGGCTTCGCCCTCCGCCTGGCCTCTTTGGCTGAGATCATCAGAATTGATGATCTCAGCCAATCTAATGCTTTCCTATGTGAAAGCATTGTGATTTGCTGTGATAATTAATTATTATAATGTCAGCCAAGAAGGGGAATAGGGGGCGGGGTAAGTGCGGGCAGACCCATGCGGTGCTGGAATAAAGGTACGTTTTAACAATTGTTAGCAGGGATAAGGGGAGCCCATGAGCCTAAATTTTTAGCACTATAGGGTCAGGAAGACATATTTGTATACCTAACCCTAAAGTGTTCCTTTAAATTTGAAATTCAGTTTTGATTTTCACCATGATAAATAACCCTGTAGGTGTTATAGCAATGCAAACTACAAATGCAAAAGTGTATATATTTCAGCAGTAGAGCATCTAGAATATGTTTCAAGCCACAAGTTAGCTGTAATATGTTTTTGCCTAATTCATTTGTACTTTTTTATTTTGTGTCATGTCTCTTTACAGCAAATAACATGCCTCAATATATGTTGAATGCACTCATATATCATGCTCACAGAAATCATTCCTGATGGGTATAGGTACCGTATATACTCGACTATAAGTCGAGTTTTTCAGCACATACTCGAGTCAATGTCTGTTTTATGGCAATTTACACCGGACCGGCGCGGAGGAGGAGGGAGCTGACAGGAGCTGCAGGAGAGGTAAGTGAACGCTCTGCCAGCCCCCTCCTACACAGTTCACACCACTGGACCACCAGGGAGTGAGAGCCCCCCTCCCTGCCATGTATCAAGCAGGGAGGGGGGACAAAAATAAAATAATAAAAAAAAGTATAAATAATAAAATATTACTAATAATAAAAAAAAAAAATTAAAAAATATTAATATAACAAAAAATAATATTAAAATTATAATAATTAAAAATAATAATAAAAATGCCCACCCCCCACCAAGGCTCTGCATCACACACACACACACTGCATTCATACACACACACTGCATTCATACACACACTGCATTCATACACACACACTGCATTCATACACACACTGCATTCATACACACACTGCATTCATACACACACGCACACTGCATTCATACACACACTGCATTCATACACACACTGCATTCATACACACACACTGCATTCATACACACACACACACCATTCATACGCACACACACTGCATTCATACACACACACTGCATTCATTATATACACACACTGCATTCATTATATACACACACTGTAAATAAATATTCAATTAATATAATTTTTTTAGGATCTAATTTTATTTAGAAATGTACCAGTAGCTGCTGCATTTCCCACCCTAGTCTTATACTCGAGTCAATACGTTTTTGGGGTAAAATTAGGGGCCTCGGCTTATATTCGGGTCGGCTTATACTCGAGTATATACGGTAAATGTAAAAAATCATCCAGGCTCTTGTAAAAATATTTACATAATTTGATAACAAACTGTTGAGGGAGAGAATTCCAACACTTTCCTCTACTGTAAGCAGAAAAAGCCTTTCTTCCAGTCTCAATGGGTGACCTCTTGTCTGTTGTATCTTCATGTTAATGAACAAGTTCGCACCTAGTGGTTTGTACTGCGTCTGTATATATGTGTACGGTGCTATCATATATGCTATAAGACATCCTTCTAAAGAAAACAAAGCCGTTTTTAGCCTTTCTCCATAACTATTTTGACTGACCCTTATTAATTTCGTAGCTTGTCTCACATTAGGAACTCTTTTGTAAATATGTGTATTTATTTTCTACCATGTCTAAAGTAACCTTGTAATAACAACAGCATTGTAGGAAATGAGTGTCAGTAGTTTAATCCCACGGTGTGTCTATTCTGATTAGGCAACACAGGTTCCCTTACCTAATTAACATACTTTAATCCTCTATTTCAGTGAAATATGTCATTATATTTGTTTCCTTATTTAGATTTTAAGTTCATCAATTTAACAGTGTGCTAATTCAATAAAACACACTCTATATTTATATAAGCTTACCACACTGATTTTCATATTAATGGATTGTTTTGCACAACTTGAGAATTTTTTTGCATAATGACATCAAGTTAAAGGATCACTATAGGGTCAGGAACACAAACATGTATTCCTGATCCTATAGTGCTAAACACACCATTTAGGTGGCTTGTCCCCACCACCCCTTGGCCCCCTTACAAAAGTTTAAAACATCTTGTTTCTAGCGCTGCACGGGTCCGCCGGTGCTGGCTCCGCCCCCTTTGTGACATAATCAAAATGGCTGATTTTTAACCAATCCAATGGGAAAGCATTGGATTGGCTAAAATCGGCATGGGCAGGGCCAAATGCTGTTTTGGCCAATCAGGACCTCCTCATATAGATGCATTGAATAAATGCATCTCTACGAGGAAAATTCAGCGTCTCCATGCAGAGCGTGAGGACGCTGAATGGCAGGGCTGCTTACTGTGCAGCCCTGAGCCAGGAAGCCCCTCCAGTGGCCATCTAAGGAGTGGCAATTTGGAGGTGTCCCTAGGGGCAATTTCTCTGAAAAGGCAGTGTTTGCATTAAAATGCCTGAAGGGAGCTATTATGCTCACCAGAACAACTGCATTAAGCTGTAGTTGTTCTGGTGACTATAGTGTCCCTTTAATGTTTAATTATACTAGGATTAGTGTTATGTTTTTACTCTATATATTTTTTGATGTTAGCTGCATAGATTTATTTTTTTAAATGAAGTCTGTACCTATAAAAAATGTAAAAAAAAATTTTTGTAACTTGCTATACACCTTAACCAATCATTGGCTTCAGTTGTCCTTAAATAATGTCCCCACAATCCTTCCTTTGGCTTAAGAATTGAAATGTGCTTGCCCATCCTGAGAATGGCACTTTAGTAACATGGGCCTAAATTTATCTAATTAATTTATCTCATTAAAGATATCTTTGCCAGAAGCTCAAGGAAGCAAGGTGAATGGTTAGTGTAGGACCCGCCTAAGAGATTTGCCTTGACGTGGCAGACAGGCAGGCATTCCCTCCAATGGCCATTGGAGCAACTAAGTGACCTCCATTTGTTTAAATATACATAGGGATTTGGGAGACATCACAATCTATGCCCATCAACTGCTAAGCATGACACTCTGTTACCGTCTTGACACGTTACTCATTGATAAGAGGTTTAAAAAACATGATATATCACTGGCCATCTACATTATCCCAGAAGATGATATTACACTGAACAAATTCTGCGGCTATTTCTGTTGTGGACAATTTGTATATTTTTTTTATTTTTATTATTTTATTTTTTGACAATCCAATATTATAAGAAATAACACTCTTAGGCTTATCTATGATATTTGAATAATCAAGGCAATTAAGGAAAAATCTAAAGCTAATAAGTAGAAAAGCGGTCAAAAATCAGATCAATTCATTTGCTCTGATGTTAAAGATTTTTTCACTGCCCAGACAAACCTGGAGAGATAATATAAGATATGGCAGTTTTGGTGCCACGTAGTTTTAGAAGAACCTGAAGATATAAAGAATAGACATATTATAAATATTAATGACGGCTAAATACGAAGACGCATTATAAGTGAAGGCGGGGGTGGGAGATGGGTTAATAATTTTATATATATGTATATATATATATATATTTATATGTATTTTTTTTTTGTTTGTTTGTCTTGTTTTGTCTGTATTCCTTCTCTCTATATTTTTTATTATGTTTGATAATGCAGCAGCATGATGACATATCCAGACACTATGTGTACTATTTGGGATCCAAGTGATGTCTGAAAGCTGCAAAAAAAAAAATGTGATAAATCACTTTACATGAAATAAAAAAAATATATACAAGCAGTCCTCATTTTGCTACCTACCTGCTTTACGACTGCTCAGACTTACGACCAGCTCTCTAGCCCTGATGAGCTGCTCTATGTTCAGGGAATTTTCCCCAAACATAGATTTCAGAGATTCCCTGTGCTCGTGAGCTAATCTATCATAGATTCCCAGGATTCCCTGTGCTAGTGAGCTAATTATGTTTGGGGAATTTTCCCGAAACATAGATTCGCAGGATTCCCTGCGCTAGTGAGCTGGTATATGTGCAGAGGGAATACCCGGAACAAAGACCTGCTCTCTAGCACATGCTCACTAGCGCATCCTCACTTACCAACCAATTTGTTTTACGACCGGGTCATAAGAATGGAACCCGGTTGGTAAGCGAAGACTGTCTGTATTCTGCTGTTTGTAAAACTACAAAAACATAAATGAAAATATCAGATAGATTTTTATTGATTTACATAAACAGGAGGATCTTGTAAACTATCAATTGTTATTTTATTAATTATTTTTTTTTTAATTGTATGTCAACTGTTCTCATTTATACGTTGTTGTGCTTTAATTTATATATTTTTATATTTTCTTTGAAGCAGAATCAATGTTTTTTTTAACTAGAACACTTGGCCAAATTACAAATGATTTCCCTTAGATCTACAGTTACATAAAATCATACTTGAGTGCCAGATACACATGTATTTGTTAATGTCAATGAGTTACAAATGCCGAGAATGGTGTGATACATTACATATAAACCCAAAAAATTATGATTATGGATGGTTTTTATATGGGAAATATATTCACGTCTAAGCAGATTCTATAAAAAGGCAAACTATAAACATATGAAATTTCTTCTCTATAATGAAAGTATTTTGCACAGCAGACAGTTTGTCAGATTTTATAGTGACAGAAAGTACCTGTAAAACATCTTATTCCCAGTATGTATTTTATGGTCAAAGTACTGTATGACTCGTTTAAAACGTGCCCTGCTATTCTTTTCCTCCTATCTCTCATGATTGACATTAAGACAAAATGTTCTAGCATTAAATTTTCTGAAACAGGAGAACTTTGGTTTGCTACATTAGGTCCTGGCCCAGTGCATGCAGTATTTGTTTTGTAGAACAGAGATTCTGGGAATAGGACGCTTACAATGAAAGATGTCAAACTCCATGCGAAGACAAGAATGCTACTTAATGTTCCAGTAAGCAACAATGACACTGGTGTTCATCCTGTTAAATTATACACACATGAATGCAAAAGAAATTGGAGGTGTATGGAGAAAAAGGTCTCCCAAGCTAAACATGATGCTAAATGTAATACGTTATTTGAATTGAGAAACTTGTTCTCTGGCACAGTGAGTGATATGTTTAGTAAAGAAATCTGCTAGAATGGATATAGTGAGAATTAGGGATTATTCTAGTTTAGTGACCGAATAATCTAATATATATTTTTTTTTAATTTGTATTTGTATTCACTTTTTGACGTTGGCAGACGGGCATTCCCTCCAATGGCCATTGGAGTAACTAAATGACCTCCATTTGTTTAAATATACATAGGGATTTAGGAGAGAGTGCAGGTAACTTTTTCTTTGGTTTTTACAGGAGGCGAATATTTGCTTATCTTTCTTTACTGAAACCTCCAGTAGCAAAGATACAGTTAACAATAGATAAATAAAAATTAATCAGAGAGCATGACAGTAGTATGTATTGTAATCAGGCTCCTCCCAACTCCTCTTTCTTGATGCTTCTGAATCGCAGTAGAGTCAACCATGAAATTATTCAGTCACTAAACTAGAATAATCCCTAATTTTATGGCAATCCCTAATTTTATTTTCTGTTTTAAAGCTGAGAAATCATAGATAGAGAAGCATGGGACACAGGTCTGAAATAGAAGGTCCGGAAAGTAGCTTCCCTAGACCAATCTGCTGAGGATAAGATGTCGGTCAGAGAACCTCTTGCGCCCAAGGCAGAAGATGCAGCTGCAACTCTCACTGAATGAGCACCAAACGATGGGTCAATCCCAGCTAGAGTGAGTAGCCACCTAATCCAATCGGCAATAGTCGGGCAGGAGACTGGTTTATGAGGTCGGACATATGGCACGAATAGAGGACCCGAGGGTGCTCTGAGTGGAGTCATAAGAGAGATGTATTGGCGAACACATCGAGCCATGCAGAGGGAAGGTCTATCCGTAAAATTGGGATAGAAAACCGATGACAAACTAACTTTAGTACATCTCGTAATGCTAAAGTGTACCCAGTCAGGGGCAAAAGTAACTCTGAGTGTAAATCAAAAGCTCAAATGTCATAAACTTGACAAAAGAACACTAAGCAGAAAAGAAGTGCCACCTTAGCGGAAATCTGGCGCAAGGAAAACGCATTACTGGGGGGCCAAGTTTCCAAAAAGGAAAAAACCTGGGCGACATCCCAAAACTTGGAATATCCAGTCTGGGGGTCTGGCCAGACGAATGCCTCATTAAAGCCTGCAAATAGATGGGTGTTTGCCCACAGGTGAATTATCAATTGGGGCATGAGCGGCTGACATGGCGGTTCTGAAGACATTGATAGAGCGATATGATTTGCCTTGATCATACAGGGATGAAAGGACATTCAAAATGTGTGTGAGATGCTGAAACTGGATCAGTGTTCCTTCCCACACACCAGCGGACCCAAATCTGCCAAGCAAAGATGTAGGCTTATCGATTCCCATAATTGTGATTGAGCTGCGTTGGAAAGTCCTGCGACATGCCAGGATCCCCTGAAACGGTACAGGTTATGAGCCGTAGATGACCCTGAAGAGCCAGTGGATGAAATTTGCCTGCTGGATTCAGGAGTAGATCCTGATAATGAGGTAACAGCAGAGGGAGGTCTACTGACATCTCCAGGAGGGTTGGGAACCATGACTGTGCTTGCCATAAAGGCGTTATTAGAACTATCTAGACACCCTGAACTTGTAGAAGGTGGAGAGTACGTGAGATCACGGAGAAGGGGGGGGGGAGCATACACCCCCGTCATCGGCCAGATTTAGAGAAATGCATCTACGGCCAGGGAGAGTGGATCTGGTAGCCAACTGAAGTCGGCGACTGTCTGATGATTCAGATGAGACGCGAAGAGATCCATGTTGAGTGCTCTGAGTAATAGATGAATGCTGTGGAAGATCTGTCGATTCAATTGCCAGTAGCTTGCATCCCTCCAATGTCGGGAGAACCAGCGACTAGATTGTCGGGACCTGGAAGGTATTCTGCATGAATGGACAGATTCCTTGATAGGCAGAACTGATATGGTGATGTTTCGTGATGTCAGACAGGCGTTTGGAACGGGATCCCCCGAGGTGGTTCACATAACGGGCCGCGGATATGTTGTCCATTCGTGGTACTAAGGAGCAATTGTACATGTCTTTTGGGAAGCTGTGGATCGCAAAGGAGCCTGCGATAAGCTCCAAACAGTTGATATAGAGTGCCTGTTCCTCAGGAGACCAGAGGCCTCCAGTTGAAATTTTGGAGCATGTTTCTCCCCATCCCAGAAGACTGGCATCTGACTCCAGAATAAAATCTGGTTGGGAGCCGAATATGGCTTTTCCGTTCCAGGCGTCCATGTTGTGGAGCCACCAATGAAGTTCCAGCCGTACTTTGTTTGTTAAATAAATTAGTTGGTCGTATGAAGTGGACCGATGTAGGTAAAAAGTCTTTAAGCGTTGCATTGCTCGATAATGCAGTGGTTCCATAAATATGGCTTGTATGGAAGCCGAGAGGAGACCGATCATGTGTGCGAGATCTAGTAGGTGAATGTTTTGAGAGGACAATAGTTTCTAAAATGTCCTTTTTTATGGCTCTGATCTTGGATGAAGGTAGTTGAAGGATTTGAGAGGACAATAGTTTCTAAAATGTCCTTTTTATGGCCCTGATCTTGGATGAAGATAGTTGAAGGATAGCTTGTATGTCTATCTAAAAATTCAATGAATTGCACTGTTTGTGTTCTAGAGTGGAGTTTTGAAGATGTATGATAAATCCTAGATTTTAGAGTAGTGCAGAGGTCGTGTCCGCTTGGTGACACAGGGTCTGACGATCTTGAGCCATGATTAGAATGCCGTCCAAGTAATTGATGGACCGAATTCCTTGCGAGTGGAGTAGAGCCATAACTAGTTTCATCAACTTGGTGAAACCCCAAGGGGTGGAACAAAGGCTGAAGGGGAGGCAGGTGAACTGCCAAATGTCTTGTAGCCAATAGAATTGGAGAAAAGGACAATGTTTTTGAGCGACTGGCAGTGAGACATGCGTCCTTGAGATCGAATCGGGAGAGCCAGTCTCCCACGCACAGGAGGTCGCAAAGAAGATGGATGCCTTCCATCCTGAAGTGCTGATACATGATGTGTTAGTTCAGGTACCTCTGATGACTGGACCGAAAACTCCCATCTTCTTGCAAACCAGAAACATATTGCTGATGAATATGCGTGGCGAGGACGATCGTTCGACAGATCCTTTTTTTTTATTTCTACATGCAAAGCAGTTTAGTTTGTCGTTGACATCCACAGTGAGATTGTTGAATTGGATAGGTTGTGAAATCTATTTTGAAACCTCTTACTGTGTTTAATATCCATGGGTCCTGAGAGAGCATTGTCCACAATTGATAAAAATGGGTTAAGCGGCCTACAATAGATACATTTAAATAATGTAGATTCATTACCTAAAGCAATGCGACCGCGCAGGGAAGCAGATCCACGTCCTTTGAAGGACCCTCTATTTGGGAACAGCTGTCGGTGATAAGGGCAGGTAAAGCCCATGTTCCAGTTGTCGTTTGGTCAAGGCCAAACCTGTAAAGCCTGTAAAGGCAGCTATGCTGGTGGCACGGCCTCGAAAGTGACCAGCTCTCCCAGAAAAACGATTATGTGAGCGGAATACGTAGGGATGATTGTGCTCTTTTCAAGGAGGTGAACACTGAGATGTGCTTGTTCAGGTCTCTCATGAAACTATCCCCAAAGAGCAGACCATTTGCATCTGGACCTAATTCTTTATTGCTACGGTCGACCAATTTGGCGTCTATTTTGAACAACGCAACTTTGTGTCTCTCTGTAGAGATAGCCAAATTGGCGTTACCTAGGAGGCATAGCGCCCTTTGAGCCCACTCGCACACCATGTGTGGGTCTAATTCACCGCTCATAAGAGCTTCTTCAGCCAATATAAAAATTTGGATTAATGGTCTGGCAATATACAAAAGTTTATCTTGTGCAAATTTGAAACCTTGTTCAATACCTTTGTGCGGTCTTTCCCCGATTTAGTTAGGAATGTAGCCAATAGAGGATCGAATTCAGGAGTTAAGGACGGGGACATTCAGCTTGTAATTTGGTTCTAATCTCTTTTTCTAATGGCTTGTGGAGCCACATCTTGCAGAAATTGCTGATATGTTCTGGTGGCACCCACTCGGCAGAGAGTGGGTGCCGAATAATACGTGGGTCAAAAAAGGGGTTGCCAGATGCATCCAGAAGTGTGTTGTTAGACTGGTCTGGAGTCTTTATTTTGTCAGAGGCATTTTTTTGACTGAGTAGGCTGTGTAATAATAAAAGACTCTTTAACATATTCGGACGAAGAGGAATCTCGGGGCATATTCACCGTGAGATCGTCATCTGAATAGTCAGCATAATATTCGTTCAGAACCTGGAGATTCTGGTGCGAAGTAGAAACCTCTAGAGGGTCTAAATTTTGTAACACAGGTGGTGTTAAAGGGAAACTCCAGTGCCAGAAAATCTGACATATGAGAATTGTCTGAATCAGAATCTGCATGAGCAGGAGGTTGTGAGACGCTTATAGGTTGCTCACAGTAGGCTGCTATAGCCTTAGGAACAGAATCCGCTATAGCGGAGTAGAGCCAAGCACGAAAGCTCAGCGGAGATTGTAGGGCCTGATTGTTCAGACATTCTATAATAAATGTATGAAAATAACTATGTCCAAGTTATAAAACAAAGTAGTATATATTTGAAAATAAGATCATATATATATAAAATGACTGGTTTCATCAGTAGCAAATGGGGTTCACCCAGTAATATGTAAGTAGGAATAATGGGGTTCACCCAAATATTGGTGGGTTACCACATGATGAATAATAATTGGGAGTCACCCAACATAAATAAAGTGGGGTTAACCACTTAGAAATATTAAGGAAAGTGGGGTCAGCCACAAAACATATATAGCATAGGTGGGGATCACCCAAAAATATTGGTGTAATATAGTGGATTGAACAGTCAAATTGATGCAGTCGGGGTCACCCACAAAATATATCCCTGGTTAGGGAGATTAGATATATATAAACAGTGGATCACCCAATTGTAAGGCTCAAATAAATTAAAAATACAGGGGTCACCTGTGTGAATTGAATAATAAATCAATTTAATATGTGGTGGTCAGCAACAGAATTGTACAGTGTTCGTTTGGAAGAAATCTGCAATAAAGAAAATACATAGCACAAAGAATACATGGTAATGGATTGGAGTAGAGGAAATACACTATTCAATCTGAAATAAAAACTTACCTGATCGCTAGAGAAGGAGCAGGCAGAGCTTGCAACCGTCCTGTAGTATTCTGCACTTTACAAATGGCAAAAAGGCAGGAAAGTGCAGCACGAGCGTAAGATGGCCGCCACAAACAAAAAGGGTGGGAAAAGACTTTGCGTCACAAAATGACCGGTTGGACTTTTGACAGCCTAATGTGATGGCTGCAGGGGTTAGGCCGGGAATGAGTGTAAAAATGCTACCGCTGACTAGTGCGGCAGCAGTGGGGCTCCAGAGGGAAGCAGGCACAATATGTAGAGTGCCAGAGCAGAGGATAGGGAAGTAGTATAAAACTGCCAAACAGTAAAAGTGGATGGGCAATAATTTAACAAGTACTTATAGGTAGTTAGTTGAAGGTGTGTAAGGAAAAACAAATATAATATAAAAAATATAAGATCACTAATATATCATATATAAGAAAAGTCAAAATGTAGGAGACTATAATTAGAATAGACTCACCTGGGAGGCAAGCAGCAAAGAAAGAGGAATTGGGAGGAGCCTGATTACAATACATACTACTGTCATGCTCTCTGATTGGTTGTTTTTTATTTATCTATTGTTAACTGTTTCTTTGTTGCTGGAGGTTTCAGTAAAGAAAGATAAAAAAATATGAAGCCTCCTGTCTTGCCATAAAATTCAAAGTGAATCTTTAACTTAAGGCCCGAGTAGCCAAAGTGAAAGAGTCGCTGGCTTAGAAAATGTTTCCATTTTGGCTGTTTTGACCTTAAATCTAAAATTCACTTTTAATTCTTACTTTGGTGAATAAAACATTATGCTGTTTTTACCTTTAGGGTTTACTTATTGTAATTTTTACACTAATATTTAAAGAGGCTCACACTTGGGCCTCAAGTTAACAAACTTTCCAAATGATTCAATGCTGTTGGATAAATGTTTTAAAAAATTCAATGCTGTTAGATAGCCTTTTTAATGATTTAATGCTGTTAGATAAACTTTTCAAAATGTATTATTTTTCTCCAGTTGTGCCCATTACAATCTTGTAGATAACTAATTTTGAAAGCTTATTCAAATGAAGCCTAAGTTTGCCAAATAAATAAATACATTATATTTAAAGTTTTGAGATAAAAAGTTTATGTTTCAGTTTTTTTGTAAAACTTCCACAGGTCAAACACTTGGAAGAGGAAGCATTTCTTGCATTTCTAACATCAGAGGGTGAGAATAGGGATGGAAGTCCACCTCCCCCACCCCTGAAAAAAACAGGAGCAAAACCAGGACATTCAGGTCAAGAAGTATTCGGGCATTATTGCTAATACCTCTGACCAAGTTTTAAATTCAGCAGAACTCTCACTATTACAGTGAGGCTTGAATTTCCCTCATTCTATTGACTTTAGGCTATTTGATATTCTCCATTATGTAAATAGTTTTGTTAGATTGCTGGCACTGAATAAACATTTTTTAATTTTTTAAAATGATTCACAATTAATTATAGTGAAAAAGATCTCATAGATTTGGCGAAACGTAATAATGAGAGAAGAAAGTTTATATGGGATATAATATATCCATGGGTGAAAAAAGATCTATTAAATGTTTGAAAAGTGACACCTCCATTGTAATTAACAAGGTTGACTAAGGAGGGGGCTGTAGTGCTTTCAAATGCTGAAGATTATTATAAGGAGGCTATACGCAAGTTGTGTGACACCAATTTGATTTTAGATAAGGACCACACCAATGACTTCCTCTTGAGGCTCATGTCCTTATTAGACATGGCCATCGAGCAGGAAGTTCTTGATTGAGACCTTATTGAGTAGCTGATTCCACATACCCCCATTAAATTTATCTTCCACCATCTGCATAATGTTCACAGAATGGTAAGACCACTGGTAGGTAGACCCATTGTTTCTTAATGAGACCATATCCAAACGTAAGGATTTCTACCTCAAATCTCTGTTATTGAGGTAACTTGAGAGACACCATGTCACTGAGTTCATAGTTTGGCTACTTTGGATGTTGTCTCCTTATTGTCATCTGTACCACATGATAAGAGGTTGATCGACTTACAATATTATCTTGACTTATCTCGTGGTTATAGGTCGACATTAACAATTTTTATTTTGACTATGGTGCAATGTCTACTCATATATTTTTCTTTTTGATGGGGCTCATTATCTACAGAGTCGTGGGACTTCTATGGTGGCAAAATTTGCTTCTTCCCATGCCAACCTGTATATGGATTGGAGCGGAGATTTCTGGTGTTTGGAGATTTGACCGCCTACAGAAGGGACATCTGGTTTTTTATATTCTTTTTTTAAACATTACATTTATTGATTTGATCAGGTACATATGCTAGTGTGATGCTATTTATTTAAATGTTTTGCAAAAATTTGAAAGGATACATTTTTTGGATGTTATTGTATCTCTGAATATTCAGGGTAGTTTGAATACCAGTGTATTACACAAACTGATGGACGTTAATGCTCTTTTACATGCCCACAATAATCACCCCTTTCACTTGAAGATGGGAATTCCTGTGGCCTAATTTTTGCGAATTGAATGTAATTGTTTCAGGGATGAGCAATCTGATTTGCAGCTAGTGCTTTAAGAGAAGTTTTGCACAAAGAAATATCCAAGATGGATGGTAGACAGTCCATAGAATGCTTTCCTCTGGACTGTTTGAATGTGCGCGTGGCGCTGACGTTGGAAGAGGGAGGAGAGTTCCCCAGCGTTGTTTTAATTTTGCTTTAGATATTATGTGCTGCAGCTCTATTTATTATTTTTTTTTTTACTTTCATTTGGTTAAGGTTTAATTTCTCTCCCCCCCATTTTTTATTTTAGACTCTGTCGATACTGCTTATAATGTTAATGTGCTTTGCTTTAGAACATTGCAGACACAGTTGTCAATTCATAGTTAAATGAATACCTCTTTTTTATTTAGATGCCAATGTTTAACTAATTGAATATTTTACTCAGTGGCTATTTTCATACCTTAACTGACCTCTGAAATATCTAAATATCATTTCCAGTGGTGGTTTTGGTAATGTTTGGTAATTGCTCCACAATTAATTACGTGTTAATTACGTTTGGTAATTGCTCCACAATTAATTATTAACTTTTAAGGGGCTGGCCATTTAAATTGCACCATTATAGGTTTTGTTTGTTTTTTTGGTAACGGTTTGTGGGAAATTAGTTCCTTCATTTGGGGACCCTGGTGTTGGTGGGAAAAAATCATTGTCTGGTCTGAGTCATTGAGCCCAGTGTAACAGTAGCTTTCCAATATACAATTTGTTTTTTTGCCACTTGTTTGCATGTAAACAATATCATTAATTTGGGATTGTGTTATTAGGAAAATATGATTTATTTTACCTAGCCTAGGTCATTGATCCTAGACTTGTTTACCTTCAGTTGTTAACTTTTTAACTGAAGTGGTCTGGGTGCATGCAGTGTCCCTTTAACCTCATACACAACAATGTTACAGCAGTGAATCCTAAAAGCACCAACTCCATTTGCAACACAAACCTCTATGTTTGCAGAATAAAGCTGTGTTCATTTACACAATACTCCTAATTTATTGTAATTACAAAAATAAACCCACATACTAATCCCAAACTGAAATAAAAGAATGGTAGGGGATATTGTTTTTTTTCCCCCAATGCACCTCTAAGAGTCAGAATACACTCCGTCATGAAGACTTCTGACAAACCCAAAACCACTGCATCCACCACCACTTTTAGTAGCATCCACCCTTGCAGCAATTTCAGCCTTTTCATGCTGCAGTAACATCTACAGCTGTTTCCACGGGCAATGCAGCTCATTCTAACACCATTTGTTCAAAGTTCATCTGTATCTGCAGTAGAATTGCATTGGTTGATTGAAACAGTTGTAGCTTCATATCCTACCAGTGCCAAAAGTATCTCACCCATTGAGATTATTATTAGCACTACCATCTCCCTTACTATTAGCATCAGACTACCAAGTGCTAGTGTTGAGGTTAGTGTTGCCACAGGTTTCAAAGATGCAAATCCATATGCATCTTCATTAGTCACAATGCCAATGGTAGATGGTGCTTAGCCAAAGTTTGGCATTTCTTCGACAGCCTTCCAGAAGAGGGAATTGCAAAGAGCACATTGTGCAGCAAGGAAGTGAGTAAGAGGAGAATGAAGGGGCATCTCACTAGTGCTGGTATGAACCAACATCTGGAAAGGCAACACAAGTAAACAAGTATGTATTACTGAGGGCAGGAGCAGAAAGAGAAGGTACTAGGACAGCCAGCAGGTCAACTAGTGCTATATCTGATTCTATGCAATTAATTAGGACCTTAAGTACTTCCACCACTACTATTATCCTTAGTCGGAGCAGAGGGAATGTTGAGCCCTGTGCCATTATCCAAGGGACTTGTCTGCCAGCCCACTATTGGATATTTTGTTGGATTTCATGCTATAGATATGTCAAAACAGCAGATTACCAGCTGAGCTCTGTAGGATGAGCTCCCTTTTCCATGATAAAAAGGGAACTTTTTAAGCATCTGATACAGGCCCTTGCTCCACAATATGTAATTCCCTCTCAGCATGAAGATAGTTCCAACACTGTGCCATTCATGTGTGCTACTATTGAAGAAGCAGCTGACTAAAACTGTAGGTCAGTGGGTGCACATCACCACAGATTTAGAGAGTTCTCCTAGTGGCCAGTATGCCTTCCTCTTGCTATTGATCTCACCAGCTACATGCTGAATAAATGGACAAAAAGCACTTCTCAGCACACATATGGCAGGCAATCAGACAAATGGAGAATAATTGGTTGGAAAAACAGGCAGGCTCAAATCTGCACTTTAGGTTTGTGGTCACCAAAGAAGCTGCTAACACCATCAAAGTTCTTTGAGATTTATTTTTAGATGTGTGCTGTTTTGCTTATATCCAACACTAGCAGTGAAGGGAAGCCAACGCAAACATGCAAACCATACGTGAGTGTCGCAGAAGTATTGCTGGGTATTTTCACTGTAGACTAAGGACTAATTACTCTTGAGGCATGAGCAATATAAAAGAGGGCTTCAAACACACCGTCTACAACAGGTTGTCAGCACCCAGGGGAACTCCACTTTAGATATTATAAAAAGAGATTTGCAACAACAGAGAGAAATTATCACAACTCCATTGGCTTTGCTACCCCACATGGCTTGAAGAGTGGAAAATAATAGGGCAGATAGTGTTAATTCTTACTCCATTTTGGAACATGACAGACAATTCGAGCTACAGTAATGCCAGTTTGGAACAGAATATACCTTTGTTCACCCACCTCATAAACATGATGGATGATTGATCCTGGAGTTGTTCCTAGGAGCATACTCCACACCGATGTAGCAGCAGTGGTCAGGCTGAAAGATCTACTCAATGTTCATCTGAGCAATGTTACTAATTACCTCTTATTAATGTTAGTTTCTCTGTGTAATCCTAGGTTTAAGGGGAAAGTGACACTTTGGTAACAGCCTAACACAGTGGAAGCAGAGACTTATTATCATGGTAAATGAATTGCAGCAAAAGAGAGGCATACTTATTAAGGAAGATGTGTGCATTGAACCTACCATGTTGACATTGTCTACTGAAGCAGCAAGAGGCTGAAAGGAGCGCAGTGCATCTGAAAACGTCAGAGTTTATCTGTTTGAACCTACTGTGAAGCCTCAGAGCTACTGGGATGAGAAGAAGAGTGTGTGGCCTGCTTTTTGTCTTGTTCGCCATTTGCTATTGTTATGTCCACCGATCACTGTCCAATGTATTTTCTGTTACAGGGAAAATTCTGAATCCCCAATGCTTGCATATGTTCTTACAACTGAGCCTTCCTCAAGTTCAATCTCCCCAATTTGGGTTACCATGATTTCCAGGGATAGCAAAAAGTAATTCTAAAAAGTTCTTAAGTTCTCTCAAATACTATTTTTATTTTTTAGAGATACAATATCTAAAAATACAAAAATGCTGATATTGCATAGCCATTAGGCCAGGTAACATTGTATCGATTTGTGCATGTCAGCACAGACACAGGCACCTTTTATCCTGCTGTTTTGGCTGTTCAAATGGTCTTTCTAAATATTTTTCATTGCCAAAATTTGGCTGAAACTGTCAACGACATAAACTGAATTCTGCTGCAACCGCCTCTTGTGTTTGTCAACGCTATTTTTTTTTTTTGTCAATTACTAGTTGATATACAACCTCACATTGTATTTTAAAGCACTGAGGAAAATGTTTCATGCTATTTTTATGACAATGATGATAATATTAATAATATTTTGATTGGTTTCCTGATTTATAACCCTGGCTACCAAGATCTCTGCTTACCCCACCCTGTGTTATCTTTCAGGATATCAGGGAGTTTTCTAAATAATGTATCTGCTACAACCACAAAGCCCTTTACAAGTATGCAATAGAAAGAATGCTGTACAACATGTTTTTTAATATTTAACCCCTTAAGGACACATGACGTGTGTGACACGTCATGATTCCCTTTTATTCCAGAAGTTTGGTCCTTAAGGGGTTAAACACTGAATTTGTTGGAGGTACTAATAAATATAAGCTCAATTTTGTTGATAATTGACATTTTCATTCCAGTTGGTGTTTGTGTAGGCAGGGCCACAGTGCACTGCTTTGCCCGGGAGCCCATAATGCTGTTAAGACGGCCCTGTCTCTATCTCTATATCTGTCCTGTCTGTATTTCTTAGCTTGTATATCTATTTATGTCTATTGTATGTCTGTTTGTCTGTCTATCTATCTATAAACCTCAGTCTCTATATCTTGTCCTGTCTGTACCTCTCTGTTTGTCTATCTGTCTATCTGTCTGTCTGTCTTACGTGTCTGTCTATGTATTTAAAATGTGAATTTTGTTAGGGGAGAATTTTGGTAGTTGTGGTGGCTGTTTTCTGAAGTTGTTTGTGTTTTATATGCCGTTGTTTTACTGCATATTAGAGGTAATTGTTTTATTTTAAAAAGGCAATTGAAAAGAGCACATATTAAATGGTTAATACAAATATTGGTTTGCTCACTCTTTCTCACATAATGCTGATTAATCATTTGAAAATAACACAGTTTCTAATTATTTATCCAGATGCTCACCTTTCACTTACCCTTACTTATTTTGTTCCCCTAGGTTATTTGTTGTAGACTTTTATGCTGACCTGTTATGAGCATTTTCTTTCATGCACATCTCTAGCTGTGTTGAGATTTATTATCATTAACAGTAGGATGTCACTAGCACTGGAGTCAGTTTAAGTTTTAATGAGTTTGTGAGGCTGCCTGACTTTCTGGTAGTGTTTCACGACCTTAGTATGGACACATGTATTTTAAATTTGTTTGAAATGGGTTAATGAAACAAACTGCCAACAGCTTAATTAGGTTTTAGCTATACTCATGTATAGCTAAAGTCTTGTAAAAACAGACTTAAGGACAAACCCAGGGGCTTACTGATTGTGTATATTGTTAAACTGCAAGCCTACAGATGCTATTGTGGACCACCCAAAGCTGGGATTGTCTTTCCTTTCTTAATGCATTATGTAGACAGTGAATTAAAACAAATCATCTACAAACAAATGCAAAATTAAAATAGTCACCTTTAGAGTTGTGCGAACTGAACTGTAAATTTAGGGTTCGTACCGAACATTACGATTTTTTTGACCCTGAGCCAGAACCCGGACATTTCAGTAACAGTTCGGGTTCGAGTTCGGTGTTCGTCGATTTAATGGCGTGTTTTGAAAAGCTGCAGGGCAGTCAATCAACAATCGTTTGACTCGTGTGCCCTTAGAAGCCATCACAGCCATGCCTACTAATGACATGGCTGTGATTGGCCAGTGTAGCATGTGACCCAGCCTCTATATAAGCTGGAGTCACATAGCGCCACACGTCACATGAGCTCTTATTAGTGTAGGGAGAGGATGCTGCAGCTGTGAGGGACAGATTAGGAAACAATTCTGGTGTTGAATCTGCAAACTACAGCGATTATTTTTGTGGGTGCTATACTACATTTTTGTACCCTGCCCTATAATATAATCAATCAGTAAATACTATAATCAATCAGTAAATAATATTAATACACAGATATACTCTTTACCTGAATACCATTGATAACAGGTGTGATGTTCAGACTGTAATCGGTGATATCACCTGTTACAGATCCCTTACCTTATTCTGTATAGAGCAATCCAGCAATATTCTACATGAATCCAATCCATGCCCTGTATTCTACCATGACCAATAAAACCCTTAAATACTACTGTTACATTGTTGGTTTAAAAAATCACACTTTTTTGTGCTAAATAGCACATTTGCGGCCTGCAGTGCATTTCTTGCAGTCCAATAAAACCCTTAAATACTGTTACATTGTTGGTTTAACCCCTTAAGGACACATGACATGTGTGACATGTCATGATTCCCTTTTATTCCAGAAGGTTGGTCCTTAAGGGGTTAAAAAATCACACTTTTTTGTGCTAAATAGAACATTTGCGGCCTGCGGTGCATTTGTTGCAGTCCAATAAAACCTTTAAATACTACTCTTACATTGTTGTTTGATAAATTCACATTTTTTGAGACAGTGAAGTAACTGTATTAATTACGCCTGTCACACTGTTGTGTGACCTCTAGAATTTTTTTCTCTTTAGGATACCGGCACTGCCTTACTGTCAGTGAACTTAATTGTTGACTATTGGCGGTTACATTGTTGCCTGACATAAACCATCTGTTAGTTTGGTGGGTGAACGCAAAGAATGAGGAGAGCGTCAAATAAGGGACGTGGTCTTGATCGTGGTGCTGCTGGTGTTGGTGGAGCTCCTGTTGCAGGGAGAGAACATGGTCGATTTGTGCCAGCTACACGCACAAGTGAAACACCTTCCTCAGGTGCGAGTAGGCGACAGAACCTTCAGCGTTATTTGGTAGGCCCGAATGCCGCTCTACGAATGGCCAGAACAAGTACAGGCGATAGTAGATTGGGTGGCTTACAGTGCATCCAGTTCCTTCACATTGTCTCCCACCCAGTCCTCTGCTGAAAGCTCAGAGTTGGCAACTGCAGCCCATGGCCATCTGTCTTTCACCTCACCCCCTTGCAAATCAGCCAAGCAGTCTGAGCCACAAGTCATGCAGCAGTCTCTTATGCTTTTTGATGACTCTGCTGGCGGGGTTTCAGTGGGCCATCCACCTAGCCCTACCCCAGAAGTGGAAGAGATTGAGTGCACTGATGCACAACCACTTATGTTTCAGGATGTGGACATGCGAGGAACACCGCAGCACGTCTCTGATGATGAAACACAGGTGCCAACTGCTGTGGCTTTCTGGAGTGTGCAGACTGGCAAGGAGGGCAGGGTTGAGGAGTGGGTGGAAGATGATGTGGAGGATGATGAGATCCTAGACCCCAGATGGAATCAAGGTCATGCAAGTGACGTGTGCAGTTTGGAGGAAGAGGCGGTGGTCGCACAGACGCACCAGCACAGCATAAGAGGGAGCAGGGTGCAAAAGCGGAGCGGCCGTCCCCTAGACAGTATGCCTGCTACTGCCCACCGCACCCAGGGACCGAGCACACCAAAGCCTGCTCCAAGGAGTTCCCTGGCGTGGCAGTTCTTCAGACAATGTGCTGACAAGACACGAGTGGTTTGCACGCTGTGCAATGAGAGCCTGAAGCGAGGCATAAACGTTCTAAAACTGAGCACAACCTGCATGACCAGGCATCTACATGAAAAGCACGAGCTGCAGTGGAGTAAGCACCTCAAAAACCAAGAAAGGTATCAGGCTCCTCCTGCTTCCTCTTCTACTGCTGTCTCTGCCTCTTCCTCCACCTCTGGAGTGACAGTGGCACCTGCCACCCCGCAAACAGAGGATGTGGCAACAACGCCACCACGTCTGCCACCGTCCCCAAGCATCTCCACACTGTCCCATGGAAGTGTTCAGCTGTCCATCTCCCAAACACTGGAGTAGGAGCAGTAGGAGTCTGGCAGGTTCATAGAGGCTAAGTCTGAGAGACTGCAGATTATGCACAGAGCAGGAGTTTGATCCCTAGCAGTAGCTGGATTTGTGTGCTGCTCCTATTGTCTCCTTTGCATCTGCCTACGTTCAAGGGTCCTCCTTAGGAAAAGCACTATTTTGTAGTGCAACTCTATATAACCTCTTATCACACCCCTTCATCCCCATTCAGGTTTCCTTTTATTGAAGTGTGATTTAGTGAATCTCTCTTCCCTCATACAATAACTAGAAAATTGGACCTATAGAGACGACTTAGCTGTCGCTTTTCCCTATTTGCTGAGACAGGGTTGTTGAAAATCTGAATTAAATTAAAAGAGGGATTATAGAGATTTTCACCTTACCAATAGATACCCCTCCTTATTAGTAGACAGAGATACACTTTGTGTTTCAGTTTTTATCGTTGGCAGGAAATAAATAAAGCCTAAACTACTTAGTGAATAACAAGGTGAATAACTCTGCCAGTACATTGCATCCTCTTCCTTACTCTTGACTGCAGTCATGCTTATTTTTATGTTTCCACATTGTTCCCACAGTGTTCCATTTAAATACAAATTTAGGAATCTCTGTTTGACTTCTCTAAACTCGTTTCTATAAATTAAATCTTACTGAGACTCAAGCTATAGGGGTGGGAATCTCAGAAAACACTATGGTACAATTTATTATTATTAGGAAAGATAAATCGAGATTTCTCTCGTTTTCAAGTAAGTCCTGGGTAACTAAGAGCAAATGATTTCTATGATTGGGTAACTGACTGTATTACCTTTCTGGGAGTAGATCTCATGCATACATTAACCAATTTATACCACCTCATTTATGTGAAACTTAAGGAGGAGGACCTTCTCCTCAATTGGAAATGGCAAATCTCTGTCCTGAGCAGGAAGAATTCCAGCGGTTAAGATTACTATTCTCCCCAAGCTGCAGTACCAGTTCAGAACAGTTCCCCTTAGATCTCCAAAGCACATATTTTAAAGCTTTACAGGCCACCATTAATACATTTATATGGAATTGTAAGCACCCGAGAGTAGCATCTAGAACACTACTAACAACAATACTCAGGGGTATGGGCCTCCTTGACATGGCAAGGTGTTATGTTGCATCCACTCTCAGCAGCATAGTGTCAGTACATGCACAATCAATTCTTCCACAATTGGTTAGCATAGAAGAACACTGGGCACCTAGACCAACTTGGCAAACTTCAATTTGTTTCTTAAAATCCCAAACAAACAAATATAAAACAGGCACTTGCTGCAACATGAGCTGTGGGATAAATACAGACAGCTCCTATGTAATCACTCTCCCGTATCTCATGCTCCCTGGCGAGCATTGCTAACAAATATACCGGATTTCAACCACAAAGCAGGGATATACCATCTCTACCAACTCTATGGCACTAACACTCTGACACCTTTCACAGAGGTACAAACCATGTATAATGTATCCTCAATAGCTGGATTCATATAACCAATTGAAGTCCTGGCTGTCAGCACAGGGCTTGTTAAAAGCCCTGTGCTAAGAAAGCATACCTTGGTCCGTTACCACTTCAAAAAAAACATATCTACTGTATATAAACTTTTTGAAGTTATGACACACATCCATGAATTATTGTGTGTACAGGCATTGAAAAAGATGCTTAAATATGACGCACATATGGTGGGAATGTCCAATTTATCCACATTCTGGTTGGGATAGTACGCCCTATTAAAATGAGTACAGGTATGGAGGTACCCAATTCACCTGGAACTCTACTGCTGCTCCAACTTTCTAACAGCAGAAATAAGGCAGCTTAATATTTTTTTTTTTTAATTTTGTGATGCTAGGAAAGAAATGGGGCACCCCCAACATCCCTACCAGAATAGAGCTCCCCCAAATTATCACACTTAATATGAAATTTAAATTAGATCATTCACAATGCTTATTGGGTATTGGAGTGTTGCATTGGAGCCATGGCAAGAAACAGTGTCCAACATGGGATAGCTACAGTTCTGAAATCTCCTGTTATCAAGGACCTCCATATATTCGACCACCACGACCATCTCCTTCACATCCCAGGAAATGATATAGATTACTTATCAAATTACTCATCAGTAATTATATATTACCCATTGTGTTCAGTAATCATATCACAGGCAGAGGGGGGGATTTTGTGTGGGAGTGTCTGTGTGTATTGTACGGATTGATTGGTTGTATTTCAAAACCCTGTGGGCAGTACTATGTTTGTGGATTGTGAATAAAAGAGGCTGTATGTGCCAGTACAGTCAGTCCTGCTTGACCTCAAAACAAAGTGTCGTCTCGTTATTGGGGCAATTGGGTTGTATGCTGATTGCCAGGAGTGTAAGCTGATTGTATGCTTTTCCTGTTCAGCTGTTTACAGCATTCATATGCTTGAGAGCATTCGTATGCTTCTCCGGTTCGGCGGTTGTGATGTCTGCTGCAGTGCTTAGAGTCCTCAGGAAGCGCTAGGAGCATCCTTCAATGGAGGTACCCAGTCGGGGTGCCCGTCGATCCGTTACAGTGTGTATAGTGGAAGTGAATTAGAATGTGTGTAATGGATGTAGTGTTTGTGTGTATTAGATACTGTTTGTGCAGTGAAAGCAGAGTGTGTGTTTGTGTAGCGGATGCAGTATGTATAGTGAATGCAGAGTGTGTTTGTGTAGTGGATGTAGTGTTTGTATGTACTAGATTAAATGTGTTTAGTGGATGCAGTGTCTGTAGTGGATGTAGTGTGTGTATTAGACGCAGTGTCTGTGTATAGTGAATGCAGAGTGTTTCAATTTGTGGTGGATGTAGTGTGTGTACTGTGAATACAGGATGTTTGTGTAGTGGATGCTGTGTGTACAGCTAATGCAGAGTGTATGTTAGTGTAGTGAATTCAGAGTGTGTCAGTATAGTGAATCCAGAGTGTGTGCATAGTTTAGTGAATGCAGAATGTGTGTTAGTGTAGTGAATGCAGAGTGTTAATGTGTAGTGAATGCAGAGAGTGTGTTAGTGTGTAGCAGATGCAGAGTGTGTGTTAGTGTAGTGAATGCAGAGTGTTAATGTGTAGTGAATGCAGAGAGTGTGTTAGTGTGTAGCGGATGCAGATAGTGTGTTAGTGTAGCGGATGCAGAGAGTGTGTTGGTGTGTAGCGGATGCAGAGTGTGTGTTAGTGTAGCGGATGCAGAGTGTGTGTTGGTGTGTAGCGGATGCAGATTGTGTGTTAGTGTAGCGGATGCAGAGTGTGTGTTAGTGTGTGTGTTAGTTGTATTTGTGTATGCAGTGTGTGTGTGTTGTGTTAGTGTATGCAGTGTGTGTGTTGTGTTAGTGTATGCAGAGTGTGTGTTGTGTTAGTGTATGCAGTGTGTGTGTTGTATTGGTGTATGCAGTGTGTGTTGTGTTAGTGTATGCAGAGTGTGTGTTGTGTTAGTGTATGCAGTGTGTGTTGTGTTAGTGTATGCAGAGTGTGTGTTGTGTTAGTGTATGCAGAGTGTGTGTTGTGTTAGTGTATGCCGTGTGTGTGTTGTGTTAGTGTATGCAGTGTGTGTGTTGTGTTAGTGTAGATTAAATGAAATTAAATGTTATTCCCCCCTCCCTGCTTACCTGTGTCCAGGGAGGGGGGAGATTCCATGATCCCTGGTGGTCCGGTGGCATGGGGGGCCCCCAGGCTCCCTGTTACCGCAGAGGGGGCCCAGCACACTGCTTCTCCTCTTCTCTTCTAATAACGCTCGCGAGACCCGCGGAGCGTTGCCATGGTAACTGGGTCTTGCGAGAGTTATTAGAAGAGAAGAGGCTACTGTAATATAAATCACTAAATTGTGCTCTGCTATATCTCTGGAGTATAGAATTACACTTTCGCATGTCAAGTTTTTTGGTTTTTTATATATAGGCTTGAGTGAACCTGCCCCCTGCAAGTTTTCTGTGGTGCATTTTAAGGCATTTTAGTAGCTCAAACATTTAAATTACTCCATAAACACATGTAATTTGCAAATGTGGACACCAAGGGGACTCTCACATAGCATATTTTGTAATTTTGGCGCAATTTCTTCACTCTTTTCTTTCAAAATTTGCATTATTACATTTTACAAAGAATTTTATTTTTCTGCATATTTTTATATCTTATTTGCCTTGCGCTGATTACTTTCTGCTGCTTTTTCAGCTGCAATCAGGGTCATTTCAGACCCTATAGGTCTCCCTCTGTTGGATCGGTCTTTAAGTGCATGACAACTTTGAATGAAAAATTCCATCATGTGTCCTTAAGGGCTTAACTTTGTACACAATGTAATAATTGCGCACAACTGCTCCATTACTAACTTAGTTTTATTTTCTGTTTTCTTGGCCACATTTTGCATCTTGTTATTTTTGTTATGTACTTCATGACTACAAGTATTTCACTATACTGTATACTCTTTGCCTTTAGAAAACCTCAATACAATACAAGATAGAATAATAAAAAAAGCATATTAAGCCATTTTAAATAAGAATAAAATAAAATACTATTGGGATATAATCTTTAATTAATTGTTAATGTAAACAGAGTAATTCGAACAGCATTTGGTGACTATAGTCCAAAAGATTGACAGGTACCAGGAGGTCTGTGAGTAAAAACAGTAATATATGGGCTTGGATATGGAAAAAAAATGATAATCCAACCAATCAAGTTGCTTGCTGGATGAAAGAAAAATCACATTAAATGCTTTAGTAGCCTTGTAGTTTATTGTTATATTGTTTTGTCCTGGGTTGAGGTCTGAGGTGGCTTTTTTGCATTTGATAACATTTCAGAATGCAATAAAATGGAAAATTAGACTCTCCTAATCAAGTTGCTCTGCCAAGATAGACATGTTTCCAATAGGTAGCATAAACCACTTATTTTTTCTTTTTAATATCTCAAAAGTATAACTCCAGTAAAATGTGTGCAAGAAGACGAGTGTAATGAATAGCAGATTTATTTTTGGTTTGGCATACAAAGGCAAGCCAATCATCAGCCATGGTAAAGTCAGCCTGGTTATTGTATTTGTAGATACACTTAAAAATGCATTGTACCCGAGAGTCAATGATCTTGCGGTTATAAAGTTCTTTAACCCCTACAAGATCACCAAAGGGGTAGAAAGTAATACATGTTTAGTCTGTTCAAATAACAATTTCAATGTGTTCAGGATATGTTGTATTGAAACGGTGAATGACTGCTTTTGGTACACAAATTATTGTTTTAGATCTCCTTTCAAGTTGTAAATATTTTACTGTCTGCCTTAAGCCCTGTGTCTTACAAATATAATAATTTTCAAATAGTACCTGCAGAATTAAATGATTGATTAATTTAATATATTACATTTTATACAACTTTTACAGATGCGATTGCCAATTCACTTAATGTAACTGGCGACACGGTGTTAGCTCTAAACAAAGAGGGTTTGTTTAGAAATCAAGTATATACTTCTGATCCCTAACAATGAATGCATTCACTCACCTGGTTTTGGCTCCAAGTGGTCTATGTACTAAACTGAGCTGAAACCATTGTACTTCCAACTGTCAGTCACACATTCTATAAATAATAGAACTCTTTTGAAAACTGGCATATAATTGAGGGGATTAGAACTTCCATCTTACAATCATAGCCCAATACCTCCCCTACTTAACACTGGTTACAGCCAAGGTGTTTGCCTATGCCACAATCATCTCTAATCTTGACTACTGCAATCTGCTTCTCACTGGTCTTACACACTCCCAGCTCGCCGTACTGCAGTCCATAATAAATGCTGCAGCTAGTTTAATCTTCCTGTCTTCTCACACTTCCTCCGATTGTCTCTCCTTTTAGTGGCTTCACATAAAATTTAGGGTTCAATCAAACTCCCACATACCCTGTTTAACTTGTATCATCTGAATTTTATCAAACTCAGCAGAGAGGTCACTACCACTCTCCTCAATTGGAGAAACAAATGTATTTCCTGGTCGGGCCGCATAGCGGCAGTTAAGATGGTGATATTACCTAAATTACAATACTTATTTCGGACACTCACCCTACAGATACCATCCTCTTACTTCAAATCGCTCCAAAAACAAATAAATCGATTCATCTGGCAGGGGAAACTACCAAGAGTAGCCATATCCACACTATACCAACCTGAAAGCACAGGAGTGATGAGCCTGCCTAATGTGCAACTATATCACAGAGCAGCTGTATTGGTTTGCCTCTTTTCCATCACCCAAGCCACGGGCTGTCCTCAGTGGGTCTCTATAGAACAGCCCTGGTTGCAAAACCAAGACATTAAAACAGTGATGTGGCTGCCTATCCACCAAAGAGGAGATACCTCCCAAGCGCTCCCAGCCACTTTGGCAACATTAAAAATCTGGGATGTCTCCTGTGAACTCCTGTGCAGCCGCCACCCGACCCCCCTCCCGACCCCCATCAAAGCACTAACATACATGACACCTGACTTCAACTACAGAGTTTGGAACAGGTGCGGAGTGTTTTATGTATACACCCTCCTGGACAAAGGCAGACTAGCCACGTTTGACCAACTAAAGCATAGCCATACACTCCCGAACACAGCGCACCACTCTTACCTACAATTGTCTTCCTGGTGGAAAACCTACATATTACGTCCCATGCCCCATACGGGCACTGACCTAACGGCCTTTGAAACATTTATTATAGCAGAGAAACTAGTGAAATAGCCCATATCCACCATATACGCACTGCTAATGCCCAGACGTGTAATTAAATCCCTTACTTGTGTACAATCTTGGGAGAGGGACCTTGGTCAGACACTGTCAGAACAAACCTGGCTGGCCTCAGCAAAAGCAACCAGAGGTTTGACGTCCTGTGCCTCCCACCTCGAGATAATCCGTAAACTTCTTAACCGCTGGTACATGGTCCCTACACGATTATCCACTATGGACCCATCCATGTCCAACACTTGCTGGAGGTGCAAGAAAGAGACTGTCTTGTTCCTCCATACCTGTGGAACTGTTCGAAACTCCAACCATATTGGAGTGCAGTCATTTCGTTAATACACCAACACACTTCTGTCACGATACCGAACTCCCCGGCCTCTTTACTCTTATTTATGCACAATGCCAACTAGCCCAAACCAACCAAATACTTAATATTCCACAGACTTATAGCGGCCTAACAGTTTATTGCAAAAAACTGGTTGTCACCTCCTAACGCATCAATGCAAGAAAGAATTAGACACATCACCCAAATTAGGAAATATGAATCCAACATATTACAGGTACCGCCTCAAAAGAGTTGGAGGCATGAGGTATGGAAAAACTGGGCGCTGATACACCCAACTTGAATATCAGGTCAATAGGGATGATATCCACAGCACCTACACACAGGGCCACCACGGGATGCAGAGATGCCATAACCAGCAGCCCATGCGGGGCAGACCTAGGTACGAGTGGGAACCATAGGCCTATAAAACACTGGAGCCAGGCTAATGGCAATGAACCCAAAACCCTCAGTTCAACTAGCACCTGGATACTAGAACCTCCCCACCCCCCTTTCACTCTCTACCCACTAATGATGCTCCCTCTGAAGCTACTTACCTCTACACTCCAGTACTTGCACGAGGGACTAATGGAATGACCCTCCTAAGGGAGGAAACAGACAGACAAACACCATTTTGGCCCACAGTCCACAATGGTAAATAAAGGTGTTCATATTAAATTAAATTGTGTAATGTAATATACATAAATGGTGTGAATTTACTGTATGTGATGTGAAACTACTTTCCCTTTCATATCCCCCCCCCACCCCCCGTTTTCTTTCTGTACTCCCCACTTGTTTTTTAAGACAAAATAAAAATTGTCAAAATGAAAAAAAAAAAAGAATAGGGTTTAGTTTAAATTGGGGTCATTATTACCCACTCTACTTATACTACCTATACTACAAATGCCCATCTGCTCTACAAAAGAATTGTGCTTGTACTCTGCTTATACTAGGAGTTGTACACCCCAACTTCAAGACTTCTCAAGGGCTGCACAATTCCTATGGAACTTCCATCCGTCCTTCATTACACTGTCCCCCAGTCTCTGGTCCTTTTAAAAAATCACTAAAAATGTATTTCTTCAAGAAGGCATATCATCAATAAGTTTAACATTTTTCCTTGTCTTACTAACCAGCTTCACTTTTTCTCCTCTCTCTATGTCATCTAAAAATGAATCACTCATTTTAGGGTAAACTCTCCTCACAACCAACTTTTTCGATGTATGAAATACATTTACCCCTTCATTTTGTGTAATTATACTAACTATCCTTAGACTAAAGCTTGTTTGAGCAGGACCCTTACTATCTCCTGTACCTGCATTTCCAACATGTCTTGTTTCAGCTACTTGTTTGTACAGTCCTGTAGAATATGTGGGCAATTTATAAATAATAATAGTGCAAACGTTAGTGTTAAATATACAGTAAGAGCAGAAGTAACTGAGTTTGGTCAGAAGTTGCAGTTACAGAGTTTCTGTTGATTACCTTAATTTCTCTAAAAGCCAACTGGAAGGGATGTCTATGTTCAACAATGGTATAAGAAAGAAAGTTTAAATACAAATGTCTGGGCACTCCTGTTGGTTTCTTAGAGATGCAAGTGCAAAAGATAAACAACGTTTTGGCACTTCTCCTGTGCCTTTGTCAAGAAAAAAAGAAGTTCCAAAATGTTGTCTTTTGCACTCCTAAAGAAAAGACTCCAACTCTAAGAAACCACCAGGTGTGCCCAGACATTAGTATTTAAATTGACTGGATGTTTTTGGGAGCCTGGCCCCTCCTTGGTTTGAAAGCACCCTATTGGGAGCATCCCCAATAGTGCATTTTTCTCTAATTTGGATCATAAGAAGGGAAGTTGGGTCAAGGCTGTTGCTCCACTATAATGTGTTGTAATGACTTTACCACAAAAGTCACCTAAAGACAGCATGCAGCCAGGGATTCTGGGTAATGACCCACCTTAACCCATAATCACACAGAATACAGAGCTTCCCCTGCAGCCATGGATTCTGGGTAATAACCTATCTTACCCCATAATCACACAGTATACAGAGCTCCCCTGCAGCCAAGGATTCTGGGTAATTACCGGCCTTACCTCATAATCACACAGTATACAGAGCTTCCCCTGCAGCTAGGGATTCTGGGTACCCGCCTTACCCCATAATCACATAGTATACAGAGCTTCCCCTGCAGCCAGGGATTCTGGATAATGACCTACCTTACCCCATAATCACACAGTATACAGAGCTTCCCCTGCAGCTATGGTTTCTGGGTAATAACCTGCTGTACCCCATAATCACACAGCATACAGAGCTTCCCCTGCAGCCAAGGATTCTGGGTAATAACCTACCTTAACCCATAATCACACAGCATACAGAGCTACACCTGCAGCCAGGGATTCTAGGGAAAAAAAAAGGCACCAAACTGTTCTGAGGTACAATAATCAGTAATATTAAGATCAGAAAAGCTAAATAATTGGAAGTATCAGCTATGGAAATTCAAGCTTGTGGGATATGCCAATGGCCTAGTCACTCATGAAAAAGGAACATAAAGATAAGACAAGCAAAATCAACTATAAGCCTGCTAGTGGAAGATGATCAACTGATTCACATTAGAAGTGTATAGTTTGTGAAATTTATTATAGAAGCTATATTTATGAACATTCAGCTTTAAAGAGTAAACTGTATATTTTAAGCAAAAATATATAAGTAAGAGGCCACAAAAATGCCAGAGAATACAGAAGTGTGTTAATACCAAGCTAAGAAGGAACTGTGTAAACACAATATGCAATTGGGAAGACTATAAAGTACAATGTTATAATCTCAATATTGCTTTACAGTTTTACACAGTAACATAAATGTGCCCTAGAAGCTATTCATGTGTCATACATTGCACTATGACATACTAAGTAATACTAGTGCCCTAGAAGCTATTCATAGGTGAGAAAATGTGCTGTAACACGCTAAGTAACACTTAATAAATGAATAAAACAGAAGAAAGAGAAATGTATGTTTTAAAAAAAATTGAGGGACCACAAACAGTTATCAAAGTTCACGAGGACACAAAGAAACATGTTTTAATACAAAATGTCAGGACATTTATAAAACTAAACAAAAAGCAAAAAAAAAAAAAAACGTTTTATTTCTTAAAATCAGAGCAATGGATGAAAGTGTCAGGATCTCTGATGAAAACAACCAACACAAACAAGAAGTAAACCATCACACTATATAGAGTGGATGTTTTAATCCTACTGGAAATAATGCTTTAAACTGATTCAGGATCAACATGCAACATGACAATTTCTTCAAAGATATTTAATTTACTGTGAAACACAGAGGTCTTGTTTACAACCTTGTCACTACTTTGTACAGGCCAGCTGCTACTCGCTAAAATACTTGTCGCTACTGTTAGTGAGTAGCCACTGGTTACTGCTAAATATTATCAGAGATATAAAAGCAGCAGCTACTGAAAGCCATTTGCTAAGTAGCGGATTTAAACAGCTCTCCTTATTTTTCATGGAAGCCACTAATCCTTAGTTAGCGACTACTTTCTGACTAGTTAACAACACTGTTGCTACTCTTTACGGTCTGTCACTAACCCTCTAAAAATACCATCAGGCCAAGCCTCTGGCCTGGTATAAAGAGGTCGATTACAGCTTAATCTCTATACGTCATATAGAAATAAAAAGTCTTGTTACAACCCTGCCACTAAGTATTAATGGCCACTCCAGCCACTATTTGCCTGCCGCTACAGGCAACACAGGAAGTGCGCATGCTCAAGTGTGTTTCTGTCCTTTACCAGAAAACCGCTAATATGTGAGTGGTTGGTATCTGTTGCAGCAGCTGTGATTAGTGATAGGCAACAAGGTTGCCCTGCGGTTGGCAAAACAGTAGCCTTTTTAAATTACAATTTACTTGCCTCTGTGAATGGATGTTAGTTATCTGCCTCTGTGAATGGATGTTAGTTATCTGCCTCTGTGAATGACACCCCAACCACATTATATTCCATCCAGTGTTTCAAATATTGCTAAATAATCTCCTGAAAGTGCTTTTGAAATGGAGATGAATGTTGATACTTTTATTAGCTATGTAAATAATATTTGGGCGTTTATTTTTGTAGAGAATATTATAACTTTTTTCATTTAAGCCACTTATTAAACCATCAGTGAACAAAATCAGCATGCAAATTGATGCATTGGTATCTTTCAGCATTTCCCTTGTTATTGTATGCCTGAGAGCCCATTGTAGCATGCTTGATAAGAACAGCTCACTGACGAGAGCTGATTTTTTTTGTATAGTGATGATTAAGTGCTATTTGATACTCAACACCTCTATCCAATCAAAACTCCTGAAATCCCACCAACCAAAGCCATATTTTCTACACAAATGTTTATAACTGATCTACAGATGGGTAAACAGAGAACAAAAATTAAAAAATAATTATAGACTAGTAGCAAACAAAACCTGTAAGCTACATGAAATCATACATAACCCTTTAGTCTATTATATATAACATAGGCTTAAATCTTGTGTGCTTAATAACACTGATTATATTTTAATCCTTTGATTAAACATTTAGAGGAATAAAATAAAATCTGCAATGATTCATTCTCTTCTTTCCTCTACCCACATAATTTTTTTTGGGCAACCTTTCTTTTATCGAGGCATAGTAAAACGGTACAGAATAAAGAAACACAGAGTTAAAACATAAGTAGACAAATCACTAACGCAGTAGTAAGGAACGTAGCATTAACTCTTGAGTAGGCAGCCTCAGTTTTTGTTTTTTTGAACAAGCTTGGCTAACACATCTAAGTATGTAATCAGACAGTAGGAGTGAAACAGTTAAGATGAGCTGGACATGTGCAAGATGGAAATACCACTAGGCAAATATGTTAAATAGCAAGTTAATTGGTTGGGGCATTACACTCTGTTCCAAATTATTATGCAAATGATATTTTTCTAATTTACCTAAATAATTGATGTAAACAACAGTCAGTATAATTCTCATGTTATCAACTATTAAGAGTACAATTCAAATTTTATTGAACAAACCTCCTAATGATAACAGTATTTTTTTTTTAACATAAAAAACTTACAATGCACTTTTACAAATTATTACGCACAGTAAGTTTCAAAACACTTTATAGGTTGTAAAGAACTGAAAATTGTAATTTGTTCTGTTTGCAGCATATTTACTGAAATCAAAAGCTATTTCAATCAAACTTATAACAACATTTTAACATTTTAAACATTTTAACAGGTCACGTTACATTTTAACATAGGACTCCTTATTTTATAGCAGCTTCACAAGTCTTGCATCCATTGAACTTGTGAGTTTTTGGACAGTTTCTGCAAGATGTCAGAGTAGCCTCCCAGAGCTGCTGTTTGGATGTAAACTGCCTCCCTCCCTCATAGATCTTTTGCTTGAGGATGCTCCAAAGGTTCTCAATAGGATTGAGGTCAGAGGAGGATGGAGGCCACACCATGACTTTCTCTCCTTTTATCCCTGTAGCAGCCATTGATGCAGAGGTTTCTTTGCAGCATGAGATGGCGCATTGTCATGCATGAAGATGATTTAATTACGGAAAGCATAGTTCTTCCTTCTGTACCAGGGAAGAAAGTGGTCAGTCAGAAACTTCACTCATCTTTACACCTTCGGGGACCCTAAAGGGGCCGACCAGCTCTCTTCCCATGATTCCGTCCCAAAACATGACTCCACCACCGCCTTGCTGATGTCGTAGCCTTGTTGGAACAGGGTGGTCGTCCACCAACCATCCACTACTCCATCCATCTGGACCATCCAGGGTTGCACGGCACTCATCAGTGAACAGGATTGTTTTAAAATTAGTCTTCATGTATTTTTCTGCCCAATGCAGCCGTTTCTGCTTGTGAGCATTGGTTAGTGGTGGCCGAATAGAAGGTTTATGCACAGTTCCAAGACTCTGGAGGACCTTGATGACTGTGGGACTCCAGAGGCACCAGAAGCTTCAAATATCTGTTTGCTGCTATGTAATGGTATTTTAACAGCTGCTCTCTTGAACCGATGCATGAATCTGGCAGAAACCTCCCTCAATGTGCCTTTATCTGCACGAACCCGTCTGTGCTCTGATTCAGCCACAAATCTCTTAATAGTGCGATGATCACGCTTACGTTTTCGTGAAATATCTAATGTTTTCATACCTCGTCCAAGGCAGCAGAGATATCCTTTTTCTTCCCCATTTTGCATGAACACCCTCCTTTAGTATTTTTTCCTTAACGTGGGCTCATCTGGCAATCTAATTATCACAGGTGTCCGAGATTGTTTTCAGTGATCAAAAGAGCCCTGAGACACAATGCCATCCATGAGTTAAACTGAAAAACAAAATATTTAATATTTGTGACACTTAAATAGAATTTGCATAATAATTTTGAACAGGGTGCATTACTGAATTATCATAGCTTAAACCTGTCTAACATAGGCAGCAAGTTCTAAACGTGTAGTGGTGAAGCTTAAAGGAGGCTAACTGCCCAAGGTACTCATATAAAAATAGCAATAATCCGTCACGCATAACAGTAGCACATGCATGAAAGTCCCCCGTAAAAGAACCCCAGCCCACTCTGATCTCTGCGGTGCTTATCAGTGAGAAATTCACAGCACATAGACAAGCCAATCCGATTCTGCTTCACCATCCCCGAGCTCCATTCAAGCCAACACCTGGTGCCCTCGGATCCGTGAACGGTGTACGGGGGGGGGGGGGATGGCGGTGGCCATTTTGGATTTCCAGTGCCAGAGTATTAGATACAGGCCCCCCTGATGCCTGTCTCAGTGCCTAATAGTGGGGACCAGGATAATCCCCACCAGTCCAAAGGGGGGTTGCGGGACCAGAAAGTTGGAGTTTTAGCAGCCAGTGAGTTTCAATCAGGCCTAAGAGCAGAGCGGTGGCCATTCAATGCGTCCCTGGCTTGAGTAGGCCTCAACAATGTTGACAATGTTTTATTCAGTATAACATAATATGGAAATGCAAATGTAATACTTAGTGTTTAGGTGATAAACCCCACCAAATAACACAAAGTGCTAGTGCAGCACTATAAATAAATAATAAATTACACCTTAATACATATACTGGGGCAGCATGTAAATATATAAAAATATACAAAAAAAACAAGTAATAGGGGGTGGCCAGGGCCTGACCACCGATTGAGCTGGATGCAGGCTGAATGAGCTCCTAGGCCTGACTTATCTATTAAGCACATAAATCAAATATTTGTCTTCAATTTCACAAATATCGCTCTTGAGACGAAAGGGAAACTAACCTTGAAGCAGGTTAAACACTCTTGGAAGCCTAAAGTGATCACAGATCTCAGTGTAGCTTGCGGCCTACCACTTGTCCCTAGGTGGCAGAAACGGCCGATCCTCCATCTGGGATTTTCATCGGGTTCGACAAGTGCTTGGTTCCCTTCCTCTCCCCTTTGGCCCAGTGGGGGTTATCATGGTCCCCACTAGACTGAACAAGCAGGCATTACTCTAAATGACTAATGGCAGCACTAAGTTAAAGGTCGAAGGTTGGATTACCCAAAATGGCTGACGCTTGTAAAGCTTATAGCTGGAAATCAAGAGCTACAAGGCCCCAACTCAGCAACCATAATCTCACAGATGCTGGCTCGATTCAACGCCATATGCCAAAGATTTTGGGACAAACTAGAGCACCACACCGACCCACCGCAACCAATACCTTAAACCGAACATGTACAACTGGATTACGGCACTGTATGCTGACCCATCGGCGAAGATATGCATTAACAAAGCTTACACAGACACATTCCACATTCACAACGGGACCAGGCAAGGTTGCCCACTCTTGCCTTTGCTGTTCTGCTTTGCCCTGGAACCATTTTTACAGGGAATTTGTAGAAACCCAGATATAAGAGGAATCAAGTCAGGACCCTCAACACATAAGGTGGCTGTGTACGGAGACGACCTGATCTTCTTCGTCTCTTTACCTGAGACAACCCTCCCCAACATTATGTGAGAATTTGAACTCCACAGAAAGATTTCTAACTTCAAGATTAACCTCAAGAAATCCAAGTTGCTTAATATTAACCTACCGGCAGAGAGGGCCAATGCACTACATCAGAGCTTCCTCTTTCACTTGTCCGACTGGGTGATCATATACCTGGGGACATTGATATCCCGAGACCTCACTCAACTGTATTGTCTCAACTTCACCCCGATGCTAACCAATTTCTAGAAAAACTATGAAGAATGGAAGTTGCCTCATTTGACATGGCTAGGCCGCTTAGCAGTGATAAAAATTAATCTATTGCCCCACATCTTGTACCTGTTCCAAACGCTTCCCATACTGATCCCGACAGCATACCGAGATTGAAATATCAAACGCTCACATGCCTGAAACTTGAAGGCGATCTGGCAGTCCCTGACTTCCAACTTTACTATCGGGCTTCCCACCTGCAACGTGTTCTGGAATGGGTCAGAGACAGAATAGATAAGCCTTGGAAGGAGATGGAGCGAGTTCAAGCTGGCGGCTCCCTGAAAGCATTGATATGGCAGAACCTAACAATGGGACAATGTATCTCGCAACATAAACCACTGGTGAAAGCCACCCTGGCAGTATGGCACAGAACGGCCCCACTCATGGCTTCTCATCCTTCCCGTCCTCTCTCTACCCAATCACGAACAACCCAGACTTCACCCCAGGTATGGATCCGCGGGCATTTGCTTGCCGGACACCACTCACACACATAATGACACATGATGAAGGACAGCAAAATCAAACCCCTCAATGACTTCCTTGATGGCCCACACACTACCTTCCTACATAGACTGAAATACGAACAGATCCGACAATTCCTGATAAATTTAGCACAGCACCCTGACTTTAACAGGACTTTGACCCCATTTGAGAGCCTGGGACTTGACCCGGACCCACTCATACACGCCATCTCCCAAAACAATGATCAGTGACATTTTCACAGAACAAAAATGGACAAAAAGATGCGACCTTATGCACCACTGCGCACTGGCAAGTAAAACCCAAGAGACGGCATATAAAGTTTTGACCCTATGGTATAGAACACCGCAAACCTTGCAGAAAATTTCAGAAGCCTGCTAACATATAGCGACAGGGGGATGACACGGGGAGTGGGGAGGAGGTCACTCAGGCATTGACTCAGACGTCTACGGGAACCTCGGGTCGCTGGCCCATCCAAGTTGATGACCGATGCTCCTCCATCCTGTCCCGCTGCTCATGCCTACACCATCACATACCGAAGGTGGGGGGGAGGTGGGAATGTGGGCACACACAAGAACCAACCAGGCAGCAATGCCCAGAGGCGGGCGTGTAGTCTACAGTACCAGGGGGCACACTTATGGTTGGGAGGCTGGACATAGGAGCCACATTACTAACTCAAGCCCCATCAATTCCCGATAACAGTACGCTAATATAAGATACCATTGCTTGGTAATACAAGATACCAAGGTATGCTTTGATTCAACATAAACGCTGGTTTGTAACTTTCACAACATTTATGATGTACAGTATAGATTGTTTTCCCTGAACTGCTTGATTTGCCTCTTGAAGCCCTGTGTGGCTAGCTGGTTGAAGTATATTTGCATGCCATGGACCTGTGAGTCCTACCTCTTTACTGCAACTTAAAATGTAACGATAAGTTCAATGAAAAATATTATTGAAAATATAATTTACAAAAAAATTTGTTTTAAATAATATAATTTCTCAAAGAACCATTGGTGAAGTTATTGAGATAACCCTCAAGGAATCAGCACTTGGGGTGAGTTTTAATTTTGTGTGCAATTAATATGTAATATCCCATGGCCTTAGCTTCAGACAATACAGACCTTATGCTCTGAATGTTAGACCCACCTTATGCTCTGAAAGTTACCTTAGTTTCTGAAACAATGAAGACATATTAATGTTTCTTCTCTGAAATGCCTCAAACAAAGGTATGCAAAAAAATAATGATGGTACAGGCACCCAAGTTCAATCCAATGGGCAGATTTATTGGAGCAAAGTAGAAACAGCGTTTTGGCCCACCACAGGGCCTTTGTCCAATAAATCTGCCCACTGGATTGAACTTGAGTGCCTGGACCATCATTACTTTTTTGCAAATCACAATGTGATCCCGGTTGCACCCTGGGATCCAGGAGAGTGCGGTATCTATATTGGTAATAATATTGATCCAACAAAGGTATGGAAAGGATTACGAGAAGAGTAGTCATAGAGTGTGTGCCCATAAAGATCTGAGACATTGGATAGTCCTGTTCTTTAGTCTTTTCCCATTATGATATTTGGGACAGATATTAGGTCTACTGAGTGCATAACATAAGTAAAGTTAATAAAACCAAAATAAAATTCAACAATATATATTAAGTTTACATGATCATAGCATGCCAAACATCATCCCATGTGGTCGCTTTTTCCCCACACAGTACACAAATTTTCACTCTGATAATAAACTGTCCTTTTTAGATCGATTCCAATATGCTGGACCCTTTTAATAGGTAAATGTATATAACCGTCCTCATAGAATTCTTGGAGCATTCATTGTAGAAATAAACCTTAATCCGAAGGGTCTTTTTTAGTAATGAATAATTAGTCCACCCACACACGATTGTGGAATTATAGATTGCAGTACACAATGTGTAGTCCATTACACTTGTTATCAAGAGCCCATCAAACACATTTTCAATTTCCTACATTACACACATTCATTTGAGAAAATAAAATACAATTTCCTACATTACACACATTCATTTGAGAAAATAAAATACAAACACTTTTTATATTTAATATATATATATATTTTTTTTAAAGTCTAAATTGTAAGGCATTAGGTCATAAGTATTTAGTGATCGACATTCATTAAATATAATTAAAACTATTTACTTTAATAATATGTTCCAAAGTGATTGTTAGAAGTGACTAATCCAGGGAAGAGAGCAATGTTGACAAAAAGTCTGTCTGAGCCACTTGTTTTGCTTGCATTTGCTTTATCTAGTGTACAACTTGATTCAACTTTACTTTCTTATGGGAACCCTAGAGGGCAGACTTGCAACATTATTTACTAATGTGAGAGTTCAAAGTGAATTCAAAGTGAGTATGAATCTTATGGTTAACATGGCCAAAGTGGAAGCAAGTTATGCTTTTTTTTTCACTACTCTGGTCTTAAATTTCAATTTACTTTAAATTCCCTTAAATTATCACTTTAGTAAATAACCCTGTAAATATTATAAAGAAATGTTTATAGGCAGTCTCAAAGGTACTATAACAACAGATAAAAATCTGCCCCACGTTTCTTAAAATGTAAATGGCATGTAATATAATGTGCAGTGTCAAGTTTGATGTTCTCAGTACAGTATATCTATATATTACACATATTTACTTAAAAACATCTATAGGTGGACATTTTAGACCTATTTAAAAGCACCACCTCATGCATAGATAAACTGAACATATAACTTCTAGATCCCATAATTCCCCCATACCTTTCTCCTTGATTTCCCCTCCCTATGCTCAAGTTCCACCCCTTTTGCTCTCCTCTGTGACTTGTTCTGATGATTTCCACCTTTCTCCTGATGCTTCTCAGTTTCTTTTGATTCTCCTCCACCCCTTCTGTTATATACATCCTCCAATCTAAGCTCTGTTTTTTTGAAAATTCTCTACATCCTCTGCCCCCTTTTCTACCCATTCACCAGTCTATCCTTCCTCTTGACTCTTCCTCTCTCCCCTCATCAGTTACGCTATATTTTCCTACTTTGTCCCCAGAGTTGGATTTACACTCCTTGCTGCCCTTTCGTAGATGCATATATGCAAAAAAGATTGTGACTTGTGGTAAATGCCACATTACTATGATGTTTGTGGTATGATTGGATGGGGAATGTGAGTAAGTGGGTGATTAGATGTTATGTGAGACAGGATTGTGAGAATGTGGCCTGTGTCTGCTTGTGGGGCTGTATGCATGGGGCTGCATGTAATGTTTTATGTTAGCAGTGACATTACTTGTATAGTGGGGATGTGTGGCAGGCTTGATGTGTGAGGGTAGGACACTTCTGGCGTTTCATGTTTCTGGGAATGCTGTTTGTGGAGTTGAGTTATGGGGGTTGCACACATGGGCATCTGCAGGAATTTTTCCAGGGGGGCATAATTGTAATGACATCCATGCTTGGCCCCTTTTTGAAAGTGTCATGAAGGGGAGGGGCATAGTCATTATCACATAAAGCCAGGGTGAATAGCGTTTTCACAACTATGATGTCAGGAATACATTTTTGTAGATCCTTCCTACCCCTTCCTGCTTCCTGCTGCCCCTTTGTGCTTCTTGCTGACTCTTCCTGCTCCTTCCCGCTCCTTGCTGATCCCTCCCGCTACGTGCTGACCCTTCCTGCTCCTTGCTGACCCCTCCTGCTCCTTGCTGACCCTTCCTACCCATTCACGTGGGTGCGGTGCTTATGGTACACAAGGCGACTAGGAAGCAACGATTGGCGGAGGCACCTAGTTGGGGTGCTAAGCAGTCCTTCGCACTACTCCTCCCCTGCATTCCCCCTGGAAAATAAGTAGAGATAGAATCTTTAGGAAACACTCATATTCACTGTGTTGTAATTTCACTGAAATTCCATCCCAGTGAAGAGATACACTGAGACAAAATAAGGACTACTTTGTCTCTGTTTTTTCCTAACTCAAACACTTCCCGACACACTGGACGGAGCTACCACTGTCTAGAATTGTCAATCCTCCCAGTCATCACCAGTGATGGCTAAAGGGATTTGGCTTTACCGATGGAGGATTCTCCATAGACCACAATGCTGTACTCCTGTACATGCAAAGATGGCAGTGCTAGTGAAGGACAGGTTCAGGCAAGTAGGACTCACTCTGCCTCCCCCCTTCGCCAACCAGCCACTGGATGCCCAGCGGCATATTCCTTTGTCAGAGGTCTTTGCAAATTCTGCAAAGTCCCCAGGCCATGACAGTGCCACTTTAAGGGAAGAAAAGGAAGAAATCTTTTACAGCGTACCATTAAGGATGACATTATAGACCTTTATAAATGTTTATTTTTTTCTACAAGGTATGCTATCTCACACAATCAAAGTTCAATAAATGAATTGCTCTACTGGGCTTTATTTCTCATATTTGCAAGGAATGTGCATTGGGATTCAGATTAATCGGATTTTGTCTGGAGTTCTGAAGCTTCTGTATTCCAGATTCTACCACATCCAAAATTACTGTAAACAAACAGATTTGAAATTAATTGATCTGTTTTCCGAAGGATAACAAATGATTGACTTATCTAATAAGCAAATGAAAAAGTAAAATTAAGAAAAAATTAAGAAAACCTTTTTTTTCCCTACATTTTAATATTTCATCTGTTTAGTGGATAGCTCCCTAGTTTGGTATCCTTACGTTGGGTTGCCATAATTAAAGATAGCAAATTAGGAATGTGGGTACTAAGCAGCCGAAAGAGCAAATTTAAGAAAAAGGGGTTTTCCTATTTTTGCTATTTTAGCTGTTTACTAGAAAGCTCTCTAATGTGGTACCCTTATGTGGAATTTCCCTATTTAGGATACAAAATGAGTGTGCTGGTTAGTAGATAGTTTCGTAATATGGTACTCTTATGTGAGATTGCCCTATTTAACAATACCAAATTAGGACACTGTTTAGTACATAGCTCCCTAATTTGGTACCTTTATGCAGGATTGCCCTATTTAGGATTAGTGATGTCCCGAACGGTTCGCTGGCGAATAGTTCCTGGCGAACATAGCATGTTCCCGTTCGCCACCGCGGGCAAACACATGCGATGTTCGGTCCGCCCCCTATTCTTTATCATTGAGTAAACTTTGACCCTGTACCTCACAGTCAGCAGACACATTTCAGCCAATCAGCAGCACACCCTCCCTAGCAGACCCTCCCACCTACTGGACAGCATCCATTTTAGATTCATTCGGAAGCTGCAACCATTTTTTTTTGTGCATATAAATGTTACAAGATACTCCCCCCAGACACTCTGTATTACTGCAGATAGTCCCTCCAGACACTCTGTGTTACTGCAGACACTCCCTCCAGACACCCTGTTACTGCAGATACTCCCTCCAGACACTCTGTGTTACTGCAGATACTCCCTCCAGACAATCTGTGTTACTGCAGATACTCCCTCCAGACACTCTGTGTTACAGCAGATACTCCCCCCAGACACTATGTGTTACTGCAGATACTCCCTCCAGACACTCTGTGTTACTGCAGATACTCCCTCCAGACACCCTGTGTTACTGCAGATACTCCCTCCAGACACTCTGTGGTGCTGCAGATACTCCCTCCAGACACTCTGTGTTACTGCAGATACTCCCTCCAGACACTCTGTGTTACTGCAGATACTCCCTCCAGACACCCTGTGTTACTGCAGATACTCCCTCCAGACACTCTGTGTTTCTGCAGATACTCCTTCCAGACACTCTGTGTTACTGCAGATATTCCCTACATACACCCTGTGTTTCTGCAAATACTCCCTCCAGACACCCTGTGTTACTGCAGATACTCCCTCCAGACACCCTGTGTTACTGCAGATACTCCCTCCAGACACCCTGTGTTACTGCAGATACTCCCTCCAGACACCCTGTGTTACTGCAGATACTCCCTCCAGACACTCTGTGTTACTGCACCTACTCCCTCCAGACACTCTGTGTTACTGCAGATACTCCCTCCAGACACTCTGTGTTACTGCAGATACTCCCTCCAGACACCCTGTGTTACTGCAGATACTTCCTCCAGACACCCTGTGTTACTGCAGATACTCCCTCCAGAAACTCTGTGTTACTGCAGATACTCCCTCCAGACACTCTGTGTTACTGCAGATACTCCCTCCAGACACCCTGTGTTACTGCAGATACTCCCTCCAGACACCCTGTGTTACTGCAGACACTCCCCCCAGACACTGACACAGAGCAGAATAGGGACTGTTCCCCCTACATAGGGTCACTTGGCAGATATGGATTGACACCTGTCCTCAGGGACCCTGATACACACTGGGGGGCGGACACCTACTGTCCTCCCCCCCGCCCCGCCCCTGCGCGGTGGGTGGGGGCCATAAATCACAATGGGGAGGACCTACTGTCCTCCCCCCACCCCCACCCCTGCGCGGTGGGTGGTGGCCATAAAAATAATGAGGGGGACACCTACTGTCCTCCCCCCCGGCCCCCACCCCTGCGCGGTGGGTGGGGGCCATAAATCACAATGGGGAGGACCTACTGTCCTCCCCCTGCCCCTGCGCGGTGGGTGGGGGCCATAAAAATAATGAGGGGGGACCTACTGTCCTCCCCCCCAGCCCCCACCCCTACGCGGTGGGTGGGGGCCATAAATCACAATGGGGGGGGACCTACTGTCCTCCCCCCACCCCCACCCCTGCGCGGTGGGTGGTGGCCATAAAAATAATGAGGGGGGACACCTACTGTCCTCCCCCCGGCCCCCACCCCTGCGCGGTGGGTGGGGGCCATAAATCACAATGGGGAGGACCTACTGTCCTCCCCCTGCCCCTGCGTGGTGGGGGCCATAAAAATAATGAGGGGGGACCTACTGTCCTCCCCCCCAGCCCCCACCCCTACGCGGTGGGTGGGGGCCATAAATCACAATGGGGGAGGACCTACTGTCCTCCCCCACCCCTGCGCGGTGGGTGGGGCCATAAAAATAATGAGGGGGGGACCTACTGTCCTCCCCCCCAGCCCCCACCCCTGCGCGGTGGGTGGGGGCCATAAAAATAATGAGGGGGGGACCTCCAAACGAAAAAAAAAAAACGAGCGCCCAAAAAAATAATCCATCTTCACCCATGGAGGGCTCCGCGCAGACTGAGCTCATTCCAAAGAACTTTCCCACGCTGTGTAAAATGACACAGAGCACTGTGATTGGTGGGCTTGGAATCTAACCAATCAGAGTGATCTGTGTCATTTTACACAGCGTGGGAAAGTTCTTTGGAATTTTCCCACGCTGTGTAAAATTACAAAGAGCACTCTGATTGGCTTAAACCAGCCAATCAGAGTGTTCTTAGCCTAATTGCAGAGCGTGGCAAGGCTTTATAAGCCTTCTGCACAAAAGCGTGTATATAACCCCAAGGGTGGTATACACAGGTAGAGGGTGGTACAAAACAATACAACCTGTATATGGCTGATCATGAACGTGGAATCTATTAAATGGCAAAAATACAAAATATGGTGAAGTAAATAAGGCAAATATAAACCTGTCACCCTGTCAGGGGTATTATCCAAATCAAGGATCAGATGTATATAATAGGGACTGGATAGCAGTGGAAGCAGGTATCTGTCTCGCAGTATATGGAGAGGAGAAGTTCCAAATTCAATCGTTTATACGGCAATATCACTTTTGCTCAGGAATAAAAGAAAAAAGGAATAGTGCAGATTGTATAAAATTGACAAAATGTATTACAAAGATTGCACTTACAAGAAATCAGTGGTAAAACAGCATGTCTCCATAATGAAGTAATGGCCCGGTCTCCAGGTGGTAATAGAAAGAGATCCCAGAATGGAGATGCACAAAAAAATAAAATAAAATAAAATGGACTATAATAACAGTGCTGATAATGAGCATAAAACGTCCAAGGTATAGTATCCAACGCGTTTCGTCACTATGGTGACTTCTTCAGGGATGTAGCTATGCTGTAATCTTCATGGTTTATATATCATGCCAATTTTCAAATTCGCAGGGAAATTTCTCCGGTCACGCGTTACTTCCGTTTTTTCGGCCGTTCAACTTCCTGCGTTCCACCTTGGAACGCATTACATCACTTCCGGTTTCGGGTTCAATCTGGTCGAGGAGAGCCCTTATCTGGTAGCACTGATAATAGTGCAGCAAAAACTTCCTGCGTTCCACCTTGAAACGCATGACATCATTTCCGGTTTTGGGTACAATCTGATCGAGGGGAGCCCTTATCTGCTGACACAAATAATGGTGCAGCAGAAAAGGTTTCCCCTCTAGAAAACCTTTGAACAATAGGTTCCCATTGTACATAAATAGGGCAAAACAGAGAACTGTATGTCCATAGAATGTTTTAATCGTAAAACACTGAAAAAACTATATTAGAAAAAAAGATAATAGGTGATATTAATCAAGTGGACTTAGTGAATAATGAATAATCTAATCCAAAACATGCATGTCAAATCAAATCTGGCATGCAAAACATCATGGAAAATTAATAAAAAATATTTTTTTTAATACATTATATACTCTGTAATATCAGAATACATGGCTTCAAAGAATTGTATATATATGAAGCACACAATGTAAAACAGGGAATAAATAATACTATTACAAATAAAAAATAAGTAAAAAAAAAGCTAAGCATACGGTTCAGAATCCAACCCATAATATACAATGGAACAGCATGAACAGATATTTAGCAATGACTAAACATATATCAAGGATTATATGCATGTGAATTACAAAACATACATGGGAAACTTTGAAAATTATATAACATATGTACAATAAAATGAATAGATATGATTAGACAAATATGGAGTGAAAGTGGTTCAACATCCATCTATAAGATAGAGATAGAAATTAGTATCCATATAACACATATAATACAATGTATCCAGACATCAAGATAATATAGGTGAATATAGATAAGTTCCAAACTACCATCAATAAGATAAGGATATATAGAAAAGGGGAAAGCAGTCAAATAATTTTAGAATGGAAGAAAGATGGTTTTTAAGTTACTCTGTATATTATTAAATTAAACCAGTTAGATCAATATCTTGGTTTAAACCGGTTTTAAGTGTTCTTAAATTATATATCCATTCTGCTTCTTTTTTAATTAGCTCCTGCATTCTATTACCTCCCCTCCAATGTACATCTATCTTGTCGATTATAAGCCTTCCCCCGCCCTGCAGAGCTCAGTCTGCGCGGAGCCCTCCATGGGTGAAGATGGATTATTTTTTTGCGCTTGTTTAATTTTTGTAATTTTTTTTAAATTGCGTCGGTTCTTATGGCTTTTTATTTGCCCTTTTTGGGGGCTGAAAAAAGAAGATTTTAGAAAAAAGAAGACGTCAAATGGTAAGTTGAATTTTTCTTTACAGGTGAGTTATTTTATTCCCCCTTCACTATTTTTTAGGTTGAGTGGGGCAGGTAGGGGGTAACCTTTTTAGGGGTGGGGAGGGTGGGTGTCTAGGGGCTTGGGGACCCCTAGTCACCTTTCGATTGGGGGGGGATTTTTATTTAGGGCCCCCACCCACCACTCAGGGACTCAGGGGTGGGGGCTAGGGGGGGGACAGTAGGTCCCCCTTATTGTTTTTTTTAGGGCCCCCACCCACCGCTCAGGGGTGGGGGCCAGGGGGGAGGACAGTAGGTCCCCCCTCATTATTTTTATGGCCCTCACCCACCGTGCAGGGGTGGGGGCCGGGGGAGGACAGTAGGTCCTCCCCCCATTGTGATTTATGGCCCCCACCCACCGCGCAGGGGTGGGGGCCGGGGGGAGGACAGTAGGTCCCCCCCCTCATTATTTTTATGGTCCCCACCCACCACGCAGGGGTGGGGGTGGGGGGAGGACAGTAGGTCCCCCCCAGTGTGTATCAGGGTTCCTGAGGACAGGTGTCAATCAATATCTGCCAAGTGACCCTATGTAGGGGGAACAGTCCCTATTCTGCTCTGTGTCAGTGTGTGTCAGGGTCCCTGAGGACAGGTGTCAATCCATATCTGCCAAGTGACCCTATGTAGGGGGAACAGTCCCTATTCTGCTCTGTGTCAGTGTGTATCAGGGATCCTTAGGATAGGTGTCAATCCATATCTGCCAAGTGACCCTATATAGGGGGAACAGTCCCTATTCTGCTCTGTGTCAGTGTGTATCAGGGATCCTTAGGATAGGTGTCAATCCATATCTGCCAAGTGACCCTATGTAGGGGGAACAGTCCCTATTCTGCTCTGTGTCAGTGTGAATCAGGGATCCTTAGGATAGGTGTCAATCCATATCTGCCAAATGACCCTATATAGGGGGAACAGTCCCTATTCTGCTCTGTGTCAGTGTGTATCAGGAATCCTTGGGATAGGTGTCAATCCATTTCTGCCAAATGACCCTATGTAGGAGGAACAGTCCCTATTCTGCTCTGTGTCAGTGTGAATCAGGGATCCTTAGGATAGGTGTCAATCCATATCTGCCAAGTGACCCTATGTAGGGGGGGCAGTCCCTATTCTGCTCTGTGTCAGTGTATATCAGGGATCCTTAGGATAGGTGTCAATCCATATCTGCCAAGTGACCCTATGTAGGGGAAAATAGTCCCTATTCTGCTCTGTGTCAGTGTGTATCAGGGATCCTTAGGATAGGTGTCAATCCATATCTGCCAAGTGACCCTATGTAGGGGGAACAGTCCCTATTCTGCTCTGTGTCAGTGTGTATCAGGGATCCTTAGGATAGGTGTCAATCCATATCTGCCAAGTGACCCTATGTAGGGGGAACAGTCCCTATTTGTCAGGGTACCTGAGGTCTCTACCTCTGGGAGAGGTAGAGACTCAGACGTCTATCCATCCGGACGGTCTGTTTCCCATGTTCCTCGCGGTCCACCCGGTCACATAAACGCCGGCCGCGAGGGAGTCACTTTTGTAGCATGACGTCCGGAAGTCGACGTCATGACGCCAACCCGGAACGACCTGTCACTCAATTGTTTGGAGACTAATCCGGACTCGTCGGAGGCGTGTCTACCCTTCTGAGCCAGGGTATTTAACAGTGCTTCTCTCATTTGCTCATTGCCCTGTCGTGGTTCTAGCCTGCCTAGTCACACAGTGCTCTGGTATTTTCAGTTTTCCCTTTGGTTCCGACCCGGCTTGTTTGACTTACTCTGTTTACCTCTGTTATCCTTGTACCGGCTTGTTCCTCGCTTACCTGTCCTCTCGTTCCCTCGACCTCGGCTTTTCTCTGACCATTCTCTATATTCTCCGTACGTTAGTCCGGCCATTCTAAGGTCCGGTATACGTATCCTGTACCTGTTTGTACTCTGCGTGTTGGATCCCTGTCCCGATCCTGACACTATTCTGCTCTGTGTCATTGTGTATCAGGGTCCTTGAGGCCAGGTGTAAATCCATATGTCAAGGTGTCAATATGTCATATGTCAGGTGTCAATCCATATCCATTGTGATTTAGGAATGTTAGGTGATTTATGCCCTTTATGGATTAAAACCAGACTCTGCATCAACTGTGTAATTTTCCATGGGAGTTTTGCCATGGATCCCCCTCCGGCATGCCACAGTCCAGGTGTTAGTCCCCTTGAAACAACTTTTCCATCACTATTGTGGCCAGAAAGAGTCCCTGTGGGTTTTAAAATTCGCCTGCCCATTGAAGTCTATGGCGGTTCGCCGGTTCGCGAACATTTGCGGAAGTTCGCATTCGCCGTTCGCGAACCGAAAATGTTATGTTCGCAACATCACTATTTAGGATACAGAATTAGGATACTGTTTAATAGTGCACACTGTCAAATATACTGTCATTTAACCATACATGCACACAGCAGTATACATATATGTTTCTACATGCATACACGTCATAAAGAAGTAATTTTTGTATGCATGCAAGGTCACTTGCTCTTGCATGCACATTGTCACATTGTCATTTACCCATATATGTACAGTTATATACACGTTGATTTACCCAAGCATGCTCAGATATTTGCCCATACATTCACACAGTCATATGCACTGTCATTTACCGATCCATATGAATATGCATTCATCAAAACTAATTGTATGAGTCGAGTTTGGTTCAAATAGTTGTTGTAGTCATTTTAAGTGACATAGAGACAATTTTATACCAACAACCAGGTGTGTTTTTTTTTTTTTTTTAAAGGGAACAGATACACATTTTTTTAAAGATTTGTCAGGATTATTCATAATTTGTTCTACAATGCCAGCACTTACATCTGACAATCCCCTGCGACCCAGAGAAAGATTAAGCATGAGTAAAATAACCAATATAACATGATCCAGACTAGTTTCAATTGCCACTGTGGGGACTTTAGGGATTAGTCATTCTGATAACAACAGATAAGAATTGTATGCCATACAAGAGCATTAAATAAGGAACATGATACATACATTCTTTGAATTATAACATTTTCTTGAGTTTTGCTACATTTATCAAAAGGTAAAACTCCTGACATTTAGCAAAATTACCATTTGTATCATTGCTGTAAAACAAATGCAAGCTATATTCACTGTGGAGAACAAAGAGATACCTTCATGACTGAGAAGAAGATGTGCATAAATCAATCATATTGCTAAGTAGGTAGAAAGAAATATGGTTATTCACTAAAGTAAGAGTTGTTGGGAATTCTGGGTGAATTTCAAATGTAAGGCTAAATTGCAGAATTTAAATCCTGTTTGAGGATACCGCCTCCCATATCCAGAATGGATCTTATTATTGAATTAACCCATTAAAGGTAAAAAAATAAAAAAATAAATAAAAGGCTGTAGTTGTCATCTGTTCCCGTTAAAGGGACAATGTAGGGTATTACTTTTCATACAATGTTTACCCAAGGACAAAATGCTGAAACTTGGAAAGATAAAATAAAAATAATTGACTAACTTTATTTTCCTTCGTTAAAAATAGATTAAAAGAAAAGAATAAAAAGAGTCTTTATGGGGGGGCGTGGCTCGGCTGAGCATGAAGTAGGACGCAGACACACCGAGCTCCTAGGCCCCGATCCGCCAAAGCACCGTAGCTAAGCCTTAATTCCCCTTATATTGATGGGGAGAACCAAACGTGGGGCCACCCCCGGTCCGGCAAACCCCCCCACGGGACCTCCCTCGGGTCCGATGGACGAGTATCTGTCCTCACCGACTCCGCGGGCTGTAACATGCGGCCCAGGCAAAATGGCGCCCACATCCCCGGGCTCGAGTAGCTACGCGGGCTCTCCACGAGGATCCCCTACCCGTGGACCACCCGAAGACGCCCTGGCTAAACTCTCCGCTGACCTGGCCGAGATAGCGGCTAATATGCTGACACGCAGGGACAAGTCGGACCTCGTGGCTGAACTCCGCACCGCTATCCGGGAAGAAGTTACAGCGGTCAGGCAAGACCTCACTCTTCTGGAACAAAGAGTAGACAACCTGGAGGTGCACCAGCTGCAAGCCACACAACACCAACGAACAGCAGAACTAGCGGCCACGAGGCAGGGCAACATATTGCTGGACCTGAGGCGCCAGGTTGAAGACCTGGAAAACAGGAGCAGGCGCTGTAATATTCGGGTTAGGGGAGTTCCGGAGTCGGACGGTGAAACACCCAAGGAACTGCTAGAAGGCCTATTTACCCAAATCCTCGACCCTGAAGCTCCACCGGACTTTGGCATCGAAAGAGCCCACAGGGCGCTTAGAGCTCCGCGCCCCGACGGCCAGCCTAGAGACCTAATTTGCTGTCTCCGGTCCTTTCAACTGAAGGAGACGGTCATGAGAGCGGCTCGGACTCAACGCTCACTCCGCTACCTAGACTCACAAATAACGCTGTACCACGACCTATCCACTCTCACCTTGGATGCCAGGCGGGCCCTGAAGCCAATCACCTCCATTTTGCAGGAGAAGAGGATCCCATACAAATGGGGATTTCCGTTCAGTCTGCAGGCCCGGGTGGGAAACCGCTGGCAAATCCTGAGATGGCCGAACGAGATCCCTCGCTTCCTACGGGCCCTAGATCTCCCTGACGTACACGTGGCAAACTGGATCTTGGACTTCCCTCCGGCTAGACCCACAGGCCCGAACACACCGGCTGACATCCTACGTGAAGGGGCTACTTCCAGGCCGAACCAACGTAGAGGTGGCCCAGCGGCTCCTGAGGAGTAAATGAAGCGAGACCCCCCCCCGGAGACGTAAGAACCCCGCTGAGCTGAACACCCAAGCGGTATTATATCTCCCCCCCCCCTCCTTTTTTTTTATTTCTTCTTCTGACACCCCCCCGGACGATCATTACGAAGGTCCCAGGTGGTCCCCACTCCCCCAGGAGCCCGCAGGACACATGGCGGCCGAGGGACATTGAGACAGTCCCGCCAGGGTATGTACCGCCCCCCTCACCATACCACACCATTGCCTCCCCGAAGCCCCGTGGGTTCCACTAGAAGTTTTGGGAGGGGGTTATGCGGGGGTATTAGCAACACAAGCCAGATCACCCTGGAATCACCCACCCCAGATCGCATCTCCACCCCGGGAAGATAGAGAGGTTTGGGCGGGGGACGGGGTGTTGGGTCGGGGTGCCCTGTGGACCGCGGACCCTGAGACTGTCCCCGGACAGTTACACGTTTAAGTAAACTGCTGTCTATCACAGAACCTTAGGCCTCCCCTGAGGGTGGATAACAGGTTCGCAAGTCTGCCTAAAGGTTTGATTGTCCTACCAGGCGATATCTTAGGAATAGCCACCATAGGGGCCACATAGGGACCCGGGAGGGGAGAGTTGCAGCCGGGGAGGGGGGGTTTGGGGGGAAAGACACGCACCCACCCCGCCCCGAGGGCCCAAAACCCAGGCTATGTCGCCTACCAACAGCCCACGGCGGCCTGTCTGGACGAGGTGCGGGGTGACGGCGTCTCTGGGGGACTCATGGAAAGTCAATGTATAATATCTGCATGCTGTTATCACGTTGCACCAATACGGTGCGGTTTATCAGTTAAGCTATTGTCTTACCTAGCACGGTGCTCACCATGTTCCCTATCTGTTAACATTGCACCGAACAAAAGTGGTTTATTTCCCCTGATATCATTATACCTAGCAAAATGCATACTCTGTACATACGTTGTTTATGTTGCACAGAATAGGAACTGTATATTTCTCATGCTATCACCTTACCTAACGATATCCGTGATCGGTGCATATAATGTTTTTGTCGCACAGAATAGGAATGATAATTTTCTCATGCTACCGTTCTATCTAGCAATATGCATAATCCGTATATATATATTGTTTCTAATGCACAGAATAGGAGGTGTTTATTTCCCAAGCTATCATTTTACCTTGCAATATCTATAAACTGTACATATATTGTCTCTGCGGCTCCGAATAGGAGTTGATTGTCTACTGAACGATCAGTCTACCCGGCCATATACGTTAAGGGCCCCCTATATAACACAACACATAGCGAGGAGCGGGGAGAGTTAGGGCCTCAACTGGCTGTGCCCCCGCGCGAGCCCAGAGGGGAGGGACTTGGTCAGAGACCCGACACACTATCAGCTGACTGTAGGCCTAGATGGAGGTCGAGACAAAAATGAACTGAGCTAGTTGAGTCGGGAATCCCTACAGAGGTGAGGGCCGCAGACCTCCGCGCTCTAGGCGAGCTGAGACTGGGGGGGGCGACTGATCCCCATCCGTCCCGAGACAGGAGGGCCCACACGACAGACAACTTTACCCCGCAGCTGACACTACCGGCGGGGAGGGAGCCGACGGAGACGGCTGACTACATAACTTACTCAGAGAGACGACATACCCCGTAGGGAGCCTTCCGCGCACCCCACGCAACTGACCTACTTTGTAAATACCGGCCAGAGTTCAGAGGGACGACCCACAGACGGCCCCCGAACAAACCCAACTGACCGAGGTTCGACGTTGCTCTGACTACGCTCACGGACTACCCAACCCCAGACGTGCACACCTCCCCAAACAACCCCCTTCTCCCCCCCCCCTCTTCCTCTAGCTCGGGCCACCCTTGGGTGGGGACCCGATACCCACCGGGCATGGCACAGTTTCGACCGGCACAACTAACACTGTGGTCGCACAATGTTCGTGGGCTCAACATACCCGAGAAGCGCGCGCAACTCCTCCGTAGGCTCTGGGCAGAGAGAGTGTCTGTTGCGTTCCTGCAGGAGACGCACTTCAGAGAGAGAGATGCGCCGACTCTGTCAAATAGGCGCTTCCCGCAAGGCTACTTTGCAAACCACCCGGACGCACGGAAAACAGGGGTGGCGATTTTATTCGCACACACGATACCGTTTATTCTCACGGACACATGCAAGGACCCAGACGGTCGATATATCTTCCTTAAGGGTACCATTGCTGACACCCCATATACTTTTGCGTGTGTATACAGCCCTAACCGTAAGCAACACGTCTTCCTGGCTAAAACCCTAGCCAAACTTGAGAGATTCCGGGAGGGCCTGCTGGTCATGGCTGGAGATCTCAACGCCCCACTTGATCCAAATGTAGATTCTTCAACCGGCACAAGCGCGATCCCAGATCACTGCCTGCGCTCCATGCGACACTCCTTAGCCAAATCAGGGCTCCAAGACTGCTGGAGGGTCGCACACCCAGAAGACAAGGACTTCTCGTACTATTCGGCGGTCCACAAGCGCTATAGCAGAATTGATTACGTATTCTTGCCTCAAGAACGACTGACCCACCTCCAGGACGCGAAAATTGGAATCATGCATCAATCCGACCATGCGCCCATCCTAATCCGGATGAAATCCCCGCTGTTCAGACCCGCGGAGCGTCACTGGAAACTTAATGAGACCCTATTGGACGATATGGAAGCCAGGACGTCAGCCTGCCGGACACTCACCGACTACTTTGACACAAACGACACGGAGGACATGTCCCCCCTGACGCTTTGGGAGGCTCATAAGTGTGTCATCAGAGGGCACTTCATTGCCCTTGGCTCACAACGGCAGAAATGCAGAAACAAAATCATCTCTGATCTCACCAAAAAGATAGCTGGCCTAGAAGACTCCCACAAAACTTCCGCGGATGACAATGTGTACCTACAACTCACGGATGCCCGCAGGGCACTGGCCGATCACCTGTCTCAGGGCTTGTTACACACCCTGCGGAAGTCCGCGAGATTCTACTATGAGCATTCAAATAAGAGTGGCAGGCTTTTAGCGAAAATGCTCCGAGAAAAGAGGAGATCTCAGCACATACTCAAAATCCGTAACCCGCAGGATCGACCCACTAGGTTGCCTGAGGGGATTATGGAAGCCTTTAGGGACTACTATAAGGATCTCTACCATCAGTCTCAGGCCCGAACGGGAGAGGCAGTGGGGCTACATCACCGGAGGGTGTCAGACTACCTATCACAAACCGTCACACGCAAACTCACACCGGACCTCGCGGAGGAGTTGGACGGACCCTTGACCTTAATGGAACTCACAGCAGCCTTGAAACACTCCAAACCACACCGAGCACCAGGCCCAGACGGCCTCCCATTGACGTACCTGCGGACATTCCAAGAGGTTCTCATGCCCAGACTCCTGACGAGCCTCAACGCCATACGGGATGGCGGAGCCTTCCCATCAGACACCTTAGCGGCAACGATCACGGTGATCCCTAAGGATGGGAAAGACCCCACACTCTGTTCCAGCTACAGACCGATCTCACTGCTCAATGCAGATCTGAAGCTGTTCACGAAGGCGCTCTCCTTGAGAATATCCAGGATTCTACCGGACCTAATACACCCAGACCAGGTCGGCTTCATCCCGGGGCGAGAAGCTAGAGATGACACCATCCGCGCACTAAACGTTATACACTACGCGAGATCCAAAGACCGGGATACCGTTCTACTCTCGACGGACGCCGAAAAGGCGTTTGACCGAGTCGACTGGATATACCTGAATGAGACACTAAGACACTTCGGCTTTGGGACACATATGCGCACCTGGATCTCCGCCCTATACTCGACGCCGACTGCTAGGATCCGGGTGAATGGAGGCCTGTCACAGCCGTTCCCCATATGTAATGGGACTCGCCAGGGATGTCCCCTGTCCCCCCTCCTGTTTGCCCTCTCCCTGGAGCCATTCCTGGAGGCGGTCAGACGGGATGGGGGCATTACGGGGGTCCGCATAGGTAAGGAGGAACACAGAGTAGCGGCGTACGCCGATGATATGCTGTTCTTCCTCGAACAACCCCTGATCTCAGTCCCCAACCTCCTACAGGCATTCCGCAGCTTCGGACTAGTGTCCAACCTGAAGCTCAACCTGGACAAGTCGGAAGCGATGCCGATAATGCGGGAGGAAGAAGACGCCCGCAGACTTAGTGACCAATTCTCCTTCTCCTGGTGTGCGGAGAAGCTGCGTTACCTAGGCACTTGGCTGCCCAAAAACCTATCTCTGGTCTACCAGCTGAACTTCCTTCCCCTCCTAAAGTGCATAAAACAGGACCTGCAGCGATGGACGACGAGCTACATCACTTGGTTTGGCCGTATTAACGCGGTCAAAATGAATGTGATGCCACGGCTGCTATATCTCTTCGCCACCTTGCCGATCTCTATACCACACTCGTTCTTCAAGGATGCGGACTCGACCATCCGCGGGTTTGTATGGAATCACAGAACCTCACGCATCCGGAGGACTGTCATGGAACGTCCTAAATCGGCCGGTGGGTTGGGACTACCGTCGGTTCAGGCATATTACCAAGCCACACATCTGCATAGGATTGTGGACTGGCACGTTAGTAACAGCCCGAAGCAATGGGTGGCCATGGAACTCCAGCAAACACAAGGCCAGTTTCCATCGAAACTTTGGTTGGGTCGGGCCACCTTCACGGAGCTACGCGTAGACAACCCCATGATTGACGCTACCCTCAAGACCTGGTGCAAAACCCGCCACATTCAGCAACTAACCACTTCACCAAACCCCCTGACCCCTATCACCCACAACCCGGAGCTGGCAGGAGGTTTACCCCCAGCAGCTTTCCAGGGCTTTTCGCAACCCGATTGGATTTATGTGGGCCGGTGGTGCACAGGCACAACGCTCAGACCATTACCCAACTTACTGGGAGATACTCGACCCACACAGTTGGACGAATTCCGCTACCACCAGGTGCGGACGTATGTTGGCAGAATCGCAGGTCAGAACCACCTCCACAGACAACTAACAAGCTTCGAGCGGCTGTGCACAAACCGAGCTCACATGGAACACGGAGTGTCACTCCTGTACAAGACTCTCCGAGAGACCATAGACAACACCCCCTTGGGCTACAGAGGCAAATGGGAACGGGAAACGGGTACGCAACTCACGGATCAAGAGTGGGACAAGATCGTACTACTCACCCACAAATGCTCCATTAGCTCGAAGGTCCAGGAGACCGGCTATAAACTGCTGTCCCACTGGTACCGCACACCAGACATCCTGAGACACTTTGCCAACAACGCAGGCTCATGCTGGAGATGCAACTCGGCAGTGGGAACAACCTTGCACATATGGTGGTCATGCCCCCGACTGGTACCATACTGGCGGCAGATTAATTCGAAGATCAAAGAAATAACTGGAAGCGATCTCCCCCTACTGCCTTTGACGATGCTTCTACACCACACTTCAGTCCCCACCAGGAAATATAAGCAATCGCTGACCATCCATATGCTGAATGCCGCAAAAGCACTGATCCCCTTACATTGGAATAGGGCCTCGGTACCCACTTTCAGCCAATGGGTTGACAAGGTGGAATCTATTTATGAGATGGAAATAATGACTGCGTCCCTGCAGGGACGATCAGACAAGTGCGCCCTACAATGGTACCCGTGGAGGCACTACATTTCTTCGGGAAGAGCATAAAGATACAGGGGCATGCCGGGCTCCGGGAGCTGAGCCCATTTCGAACGGAAGTGTGACCAATACCGTGCGCTGTCCGAACATGGAACTAGTGCAAGCCCAGGGAGACCCCACCCGGGCTGTTGACCAGAAGCTTTATTGACCTACCTACCTCTACCTCCCCTCCCCATCCCCCAGCCCCGACACAACACCCCTTACTATACACCCCCCTCCCCGACATACCAGACGAAAGACAGAACAACCCGATGGGTTGGATACTGACTAGAGAGCTTGATGAGACCGTAATACGGCAAACCTAGGCTACCACCTCCCACCGATAGGACTGCCCCTGGCAATTACGGTACCGTTAGGTTCGACAGACCAACTGGAAGAGGGAGGTCAAGAAATGGCTCTGATAGAGGTCGGACTGCCCATTGTCACGTCAGAACACAACTTAGCCAAGAGACACAATACCCAGACAGGTACAGGAACTGAGAAACGTACTACAGGGACGGAGGCTGGGCAGACTGCAGGACAGTTACCGCAGGCAGTTATTCGCATGTTTGACCCAACCAATACCTGAACTTAGCTGAAAGCTGCCCTAGGAGAATCCTACCCTAAAACCCCACCTCACGCACCCACTAGAACGTTAGCACAGGATAGCACACACCTTTATGGTATTTAACCCTTTGCACACACATACAAACCCTGACGTATATGGAAATGGGTCGAAACCTGGTCTGGAGGGCTATCCCCCCCAAAAAAAAATCGTGTTCTTGCATACCAGAACATGACCTCACTTCAAGATGGAACGACTAGATGAACCTGAATACCATCTAACCTACCCCACTAATGTGTACAGAGTGCAAACCTCAAGTTTAACTGTTTATCTATGTCACCGCTGTACAGATCATAACTTGTACCTACTATGCTTATTGTTATTACCTTTGAAACCTGAATAAAAACTGATTGACACAAAAAAAAAAAAGAGTCTTTATATTGCAACAAATGTAATATTCCACAAGAACATACATAGAGGACATATATTAAAATGTATATTAACGACTGTATATTACACAAAAGAGCATATTCCAATATGATAGTCAAGCAGTTTCCTATGCATTTATCCCAAATATTAAAAATATATAAAAACCTAAAAAACAATATTTTACAAATATTACATTACATTGCAAATGTATGCATATTTCAAGGAAAAGGATTACACAATAGAAAAAGCTTGCATCACAATATAGTGATCTCCCAGTGACTTGTTTAGCTTCTCAATTAGAACTCATTTTTACTAAGTTACAAATATAAAATGTATTTTGTGAATTGTAGAAGTATATTGCATCAAAATACTTGTCACATTGAAAACAAAGTATATATATTTAATAATAATATAATATATACATTTCTTTTTAGACATCTCTATCGAGATATTTGAAAATATATTTTTTAAAAAATAAGTACTATTTTCAACTTAGATCGGTAAAGAAGATGTAGTGTATGCATCCCACTGGGTTCAATGATTAATGTATTTCTAAGAACAGTATATAGAACATTACCACTCTAGCATATAAAAATTCTAATATCAATTTATGTTCCGGCTCTATTCCAGTATTTTATGGTGTCTGAAGGAAAAATAGGAATACATAAAAGAACAAGCAACAAGAATTGAATAAAAAAATGTTTTAAATATACTCAGAAGAATCATGTAGATCCAACTCATTTATTGTATTCCCAACTTTTTAATTTTAATTCTTTATTTTTGACTCAGGTCATAGTCTCAATAAAAAGCATTACAAAAGAAAAACAACTTATGCATGTTATCAAACACATTCGGTAGAGCATAAAAGACAGGGTGTCTAGCATAGATTGGAATTGGGCCATGAGCTGAGGGAATTTAGTTTTGGGTAGTGGGACTTAGCGCTTAGTCTTAAGCCTAGTGTACCTAGGGGTATGGCCTTATAGCTGATGGGTCCGGCGTTGCTAAGGGCATTTAGGCTGAAGGTGCTTAAAGTACAATAATAATGTTATGATTCCATTTGCCAAACTGGGTTATATGGGGACCGTGTTCTCTACGGTGTGGGCATTTAGACATTTCGCTCCTGCTGTGTAAATATACCCCATAACTGGGGAGGGTGGTTGCTAACAAAGAAATTGGAGAGAGAGGAGTCCTGCTCACCATAAGTGGCACGCACGTGTATCAAGAGGGCTGGTAAAAGGTAAATATTAGTCCCTGGATTCTGCTAGTTTGGCCTGTCTAGGGGGCAAGAGGGCTGATAGCAGTCGCCAAATGAAGTGCAGTACCTCTGCCTCCGGTATCTCCTCACCGATGCCCCTGATCTTGAGGATCAGGCTTCGCCTTTGGTCTTCCAGTTCTGCGAACCACTGGTATATTTTGCGAGTCTGCTGTTGCAGGTCATGTACTACTTTTTGCAGCTGCGTCATGTGTTACGTGTTTCGATGGGAGTTGTCTTCCAGCGTGCTCAGGCGGCTTGACAGGCCTTGCAGGTCTCTGCGGATCTGGTCCATGTCAGCCTGTATGGTAAGCTGAAGCCCCGCTAGCAGGTATTTCATCACCGCTGTGGTCACAGGAAATGTATCTGCTTGTGGACGAGTCTGGAGAGGAGCTGTCAAGATGGGTAAGTGTTGTATTTCAGCCCGCTTGTAAAATCATCTGAGATAACAGAGCAGCCTTCGGTGTAGTCCGCCATGTTTGTGCCCATGCTGTTGCGGGCCTGCCGCCATAGGTCTCCGATATTTCCACTCTGTCAAAGTTTATCGGGCTTTGCCTTTTTAGTTTTTCGGCCCATCTCTTTAACTGTAGCTGGTGGTTCTGGTTGGTACCATTTTCGAGGAATTTGGGCTGCGTTAGAAGGTCCAATGTGGTTGTTTGGTACAGAGCTCCGACTGCATGCAGCCATTCAGGTCAGTAGCTTGACTCCGCCCCCCCTGTATTCCCAACTTTTAAGTAATATACTCCCATCTACAATGTCTATTTATTCTTTCAAGTGCCATAAAAATGTTTTTGGGATCGCTTTTGTGTGCTGTTGAAACATGCGTTTATACACTATGACCAGCATAGTTACATTTCTAATATGTTCCTCTGCATGGATATGGAGAGGTTTAGTATATTGATGGCACCACTATAACCTGTGTAATCTAACACAATAGGAAATATATCTAAGAAATGTTTAGGGGGGATTTTATGTTTAAGTAAAGTATTCCTACCCAAATTACATACATCTATCTATACAAATGTCTAGATAGTTGTTATATAAAAATCCCTTTTCATTAGAAAATGCATTAATTGCTGGAATAGGTGTGTCTTAAACTTTTGTGGATTACAACATGGTTTCTTATCAATTTAAATCTCAAATGATCACTCGACACACCAGAACAAGCATGGCAAACTTGCGGCCCGCGGGCCACATGCGGCCCACAATTAATATTTTTGCGGCCCAGCGAGCTGCGAGTTTGGCATGCTTACTAAAGCAGAGTAGGCACCTGCTCACCCCACATTGCAGGTGACTACTCTGCCAAATGTACCCGGCCGGGGAGGAGAGGACCCTGGTGGCAGCGAGGGAGCTCAGTCTTTCTGCTCCTCACTGCTCCCTTGCTAGCACCCTCTGTAGTGATGCCGTAATATGACATCTTTCCGGCACCCAGCATCACTAAACTGTGCACGTGAGGGAGCAGGAAGACTGAGCTCCCAAGAAAAGATCAGGGAGAGGCTCCACACCAGCTCCCAAAGGTAGAAAGCAAGTGTGCAAGAATATGTAAATGTGTGTGTGTGTGTGTGTATCTGTGTATGTGTGTGTCTGTCAGTGTGTGTGTGTCTCTCAGTGAGTGTGTGTCTGTCAATGAGTGTGTGTGTCTGTCTGTCAGTGTGTGTGTCTGTCAGAGAGTGTGTGTCTGTCAGTGGGTGTGTCTGTCAGTGTGTGTGTCTGTCAATAAATGTGTGTGTATGTCTGTGTGTGTGTGTGTGTTTGTCTGTCAGTGTGTGTGTGTCTGTCAGAGAGTGTGTGTCTGTCTGTCAGTGTGTGTGTGTCTGTCAGTGAGGGTGTGTCTGTCAATAAGTGTGTGTCTGTCAATGTGTGTGTGTGTCTGTCAATAAGTGTGTGTCTGTCAATGAGTGTGTGTGTCTGTCGGTGTGTGTGTTTGTCAATGAGTGTGTGTGTGTATGTCAGAGAGTATGTGTGTGTCTGTCAGAGAGTGTGTGTCTGTCAGTGTGTGTTGGTCAGTGTTGCCATGGCCGCGGTTGGACAGTGGAGGACCTGGAGGTGCACGGAAGCACGCAACGCCATGTCACATTCTGACGTGACGTCAATGTGTTCCCCCTTCACAGGTTTTTAAGGAGTAGCAGGAGGATCCGTTTGGCACAGGATGTGGACGGTGCCATTGGGGGACTCCGGAGTCGCATACTGGCAGCGACAATGTGAGTGGAGTCTGCTTGTTATCTAATATTGTTTGTTGTTTTTTTTCAAACAAGGGCTGGGGTTTAGTAGAGAGGGCGGTGCTGGGCTTTAGTATAGAGGGGGGACTGGAATTTAGTATGGGGGGGACTGGGATTTAGCACAGAAGGGATGCGTTTGTTTTTTTTATACTGTACTTTTCAAAACAAAACTAAGTTTCTATGAAAATGTAAGTTTTTTTTTTTTGCGGACCACATAAACTTAAACCTTGTTTATGTGGCCCATGCTAGCCTTTGAGTTTGACATGCTTGCACCAGAACAATGTGTACGCAATGCATTGGTTTTGATGCAGAAAGAATCTTAGTGACTGTCCACTTGCAGGTTGACTTACAACTGTAGTAACTGACAAACATCACATTTTCTTTTTCTTTTTAATTAATTGATTGCATTTATTTAAATACAATATCTAAGTAAAGCATTAAAGCTGGGTCCGTTTCAGTGCTTTTCAGTGTACAGTGCATTCGGTGGCGGCCCTTGACTTTGCGAGGCCTTTGAGAAAACTCGAACATGAGGCCTACCACTGTCATCCATAGTGTAATAAAATAGTGTTTGAATTGTGTGTGTATAAGGCATTGTGTATATATCAAGGTTCTGTAATGTGAGTGGGTGTATAGGGGCCGTAGTGATTGTGTATATAGGTGTATGTATATATGTAGTGTATGTGTGTATGTATATTTTTTGTGTGTTTTTATGTAGGTCCCTGGATTATTCTTATGCTTTAGCCATTCTGTGCTCATTATAAGTGCAGGATGTGAATAGTGTAATTGTTTATGTTAAATGTTTTATGTGCTCTCCTGTCCTGCTGCTGCTTTTGACCAAATAGGTGGATTTGGCTCTGAAGCCTGTACAGTGCCATATGTTCGTTGTGAAGCACTTAAAGCAGCTGTATGCACTACCTCAATAGCAACGTTTGTTAATTTCGCCAAATTTAGCCAAAGCTTGAGCCTTCTATGAGCACACTCCATTCTAAACTTAGCTTAAGTTAGATATGCTGTAATTTTATAAAGCTTTATAAAACTATAAAAATTCTCCAGCAGTCTTTAACCCCTAAGGACGGCGGGTGTGCTATGCCGTCCTTGGGGACCCGGCTCTAAACGCCAGCGGGTGGCATAGTATGTCCCCGCCGTCCAGGGGACTTACCTCTTCGCTGGCTATCCCCTGTTGGCGATCGCGATGGGGGAACTTGCCTGGCAAGGGTGGGGTTTCATGAGCTGTAAGCCATAATCATCGCACTTATGACAAATCACGGCTTGAACTATCTTGCTTTGCATGTAATGCGTCTATCTCATATATTAGTTTCCTCTTTTACGTTGCATTATTGAAATAAATGAACTTTTGCACGATATTCTAATTTTTCGAGTATCACCTGTATAGTCAAATTCCAGGTTTAGTTTACGTTTTGTTTTGATCAAAACATGTACTTTTAGCTCAGTCCTTAAGGGGTCAAATGTATCTAATAAAGAACTTTTCTTTAGCATACATTGGTGTGCTGTGGGTTTTTTTTTTTTTTTTTTGCTATTAACAAATAAAATAAAGATGGCAATTTTCCAATTAAAGTATGTTTACAATATGGAGGTTTATAGCAATTTGAGAGAGCTTAAATTATGATATATACGTAAAACTTTATCCCAGATGATGGTGAGGTACGGTGAGGGAAGTAAGCAAGTTTAACTATATCAATTTATCCAAAATAGGCTCTATCCATAGAAACCTATCTGTAAAAAAAGGGTGTTAGGAATACAAACCTGCATTCCTATGCTATAGTGTTCTGTTTCTAACTTAATAGTAAAATATTTTAAAGGGTTAAACCCCCTTTTTTCACTTACCTCCTTCCAGCTCTGAGGGCCTTGGTGCTGGCTAGGTCTTCTCTTCCCACAATGTCACAGCGATACTGGGATGAGATACAGCCTTGCCTAATAAAACTCAGATATAACCGCTAAGATGAAGACTGTCTCCGTTGGCTGTTTGATGAGGTGTAATAGTTCTCAGAGGTAGTGTCTGTCTCCTCTGTCTCATCCTCTCCCTTTTTATGTGCAAACTGTTCTTATGTATGGACTTCTCGTATGGACTTCTCTTTTTTTAATTTTGGGCTATTTACCAACATTTGATTGGAAAGTGTTACTCATTAACTTATGTATTTAATTATGCACCACCGTCACCTGTCCACCAGAAGGCGATCTAAGACTAGTAATTCCTATTTTAGAGTTTCTATGAGATTTACCTTTCAACCATTTCATGTGATATGTGTGTCCGATGGAGTCATTACGTTATGTATCCGCAATCCGATTTTTCTTATCCTTTTACTTGTATGTCAAAGTATAATTGCATTCTTATAAGCTCATTTTCCTACAGACTTTTGATTACCAAATTCAGAGTAATTTCATACTAGCACTCCTTATCACTATTTTCAACTTCAATCATATGGCGGGTAAAGATTTAAAGACTTTTTATAATATTAATTTTAAATTGAATTCGTTTTGATTAGGACCATTTTTAAAACCATAGAATATTTAAAGTTTCAGCAAAAATTCCAAGTATGTGTAGTTCCAAACAGCCTGGTGAAATTACTTCTTATACTGCTTCCTAATGGCATAATTTCAAGTTCATGACCTTTTACCTTACTAAAATGACACGAAATCGGGGGCGTGGCCAACCTAGAGACTGAACAGACGTGTTTCTGTGGAGCTCCGCTAAATCACGACGGATAAATACGTTCCAAGACGAAAATTGCACCCGGAGAGAACCCTCCACAATCCCACCCCACCAGAGGCAACATGGGGCGCAAGCACCGCAAATTTCAAGCGCCTGAAATCACCACACAAAGAGACATTCGGCTCTTATTTGAGCGGCATGCCCCGCCAGCACCGCCGAAAATGGCGCCCATGGAAGGCCGCACAGCAGACTCGTCAGAAGACTCCCACGAGGAGAGGGAAGCATCACCTGACTCCCCGAGGCGGGGAGACCTATACCGGGAAGCTAACTCCGATGAAGACTCGTCCCCAGCAACCAAGGGGGACATTAAACACATGCTCCTGGAGATGAGACAAATTTGGAAGTCAGACCTCCGAGACATTAAGCAGTAAATGGGGGCACTACAAAACAAGCTCCAAGTGGTGGAGGAAACAGGCAATGCCCGGGAAACCCGGCTACTAGCCACTGAAAACACCCTGGACGGCTTGACACAGCAGGTACAAAGACTACACCGCTCTGTGGCGACCCTAGAGGCCAGGCATAGACGCCGCAATGTACGCTTGAGGGGGGTACCCGAGGCCGTTAAAGGGGACGCACTCTTATCATACACCCAAAAGCTACTTACATCCATTGGCCTGCAGGGCCAAACAGATCCTACAATAATTACTGCGGCTTTTAGAGTCAGGAAAGCCCCGACGGCACCAGAGGCTGCACCCAGAGACACCATAATAGTAACCAGAGACACAGCCGAACGAGCGGCCATTATGTCACGCTCCAGAGAGATGGGAAGCGCGGAATTTGAAGGAGCTAATATCCTGTTCTTTAGTGACATCCCATTTGCTGCACTCCTAGAGAAAAGAAAACTGGCCCCAATAGCAAAAAAGGTGAGGTACCGCTGGGGAGCTGATGGAACCCTGATGGTGCCACACGAAGGCAAAACCCTCACACTTACCTCGGATGAGGATCCAGAGAAACTAGGATGCTGTATGGCTGGAGAGCACCCGCCGGCAAAGTCGAGCACGAACAACCGCAAAGGAGAAGAGAGGGGAGCAACAGGGGAAGACAAGCTGCGAAGCCACCCCAAGAATGACTACCCGGGAATTCGCAGACTGAGCACATCAGAACGCCGAGAGAGCAGAGTACACACGAATCACCAACAGAGACTAAAACCCAGGGACTGCCCTGATTTCTGACTGCCTGTCACCACCCCGATCCCCACCCTACACACAGGCTCACTCCTCACCGGCACTGTACCACGGTCAGACTTGCCAGCACCACAGGCATATGCAAGAGAGAAGCACCACCGGGTCTAAGCCTCACTGGGGTCTACACAGACTGTCTAACTTGGAACGCCCCATGCCCAATACACTGCATGATATACTGCCCAGGATAGAGCCCAATACATAGCCCGATATACTGCATATTGTTATGACAAATGGTTGTTTATCTGTTTTGTTTTTTCTTTTCTAACATCCATACCCTGATGTGAATATTTGCCCATGCGCATAAAATTCAATAAAATACAAATTAAAAAAAAAAAAAAATTACACGAAATCTGGCTTTAATGGGATAGTTTCATATTGTACAAAACATGACATATATAACAAATATGGTGATTCCGAGTCCATTCTTTAAAAAAATATGGTCTTTATGAGCTTTAATTTAATTTGCAAATACTTGGGCTAGTTTGAACCTCTGTCTCTGCCATTAATATAGATGATAATTGTCACTGGTTTGAAAATTGTTTGATTCCAAATAGTATTCATTGCCTCGTTTCCAACCAGTTTCAATCATATCTCTCAGTTATCTGTCCTATACAGCTATAACACAATTACTGAAGACATTTGTTGTTGGTAAATAGCAAAAACCCCTAAATTTCCACTATTGTTCCGGACAATGTATCAGTTTGTTTGCTCATTCACATATCGCAGGTATTATATCAACAATCCACCAGAAAACAAAATTAACCTGTGGACTGTGAGCATTGGGTTCAATATTGAGCACTGTATCTTCCCATTTCATCTGTGTTCTTGTATTGAAATGGAGAATTAGCCATGCCTTTTTATATCCCATGTGAAATTATAATTGTGTTGACAGGGATGTGAAAAGATACATTTGAGTGCCAGTTTCTATTGAAATCTGTAAAATGAAAAAGTGGTGTATGTGTGTGGAGTGTCTCTTTGCGTGTCAAAACTTTCCCATTGGGATCTTTTGCCATGAGTTATGCCAACCTATTTTAGGGTGTGACTGGAGTAAACTGCATAGATAGATAGATATATAGATGGATGGATGGATGTATAGAGAGAGAGAGAGTCTTTATTTGTAACACATATACTTCTACATACCTAATCTGTTTTCTAAAAAAAAATGTAATGTTTTTTTATTGTAATATGTCATGCCCTTACTTAAAATATATTACATCATGTCTCGCAGATACCACAGACTACTCAAACAAATGTAAAAATATGGTGATTAAATATAATGCCACACTAATAGTATTATTTGGCATGGTTAATCTGTGTATCTTTCTTAAATGAGGACGGTATTGGTGCTGGGTAGAGATGTCGCGAACATAACATTTTCCGTTCGCGATCGGCGAACGCGAATTTCCGCAAATGTTCACGAACGGGCGGACCGGTCGAACCGCCATAGACTTCAATGGGCAGGCAAATTTTAAAACCCACAGGGACTCTTTCTGGCCACAATAGTGATGGAAAAGTTGTTTCAAGGGGACTAACACCTGGACTGTGGCATGCCGGAGGGGGATCCATGGCAAAACTCCCATGGAAAATTACATAGTTGATACAGAATCTGGTTTTAATCCATAAAGGGCATAAATCACCTAACATTCCTAAATTGTTTGGAATAACGTGCTTTAAAACATTAGGTATGATGTTGTATCGATCAGGTAGTGTAAGGGTTACGCCCGCTTCACAGTGACAGACCAAACTCCCCGTTTAACGCACCGCAAACAACCGCAAACAGTCCATTTGCACAAGGTTGGATACCAAGTTAGCCATGTCCCGTTCCTTGTCCTCACTGATATCATTGAAGGTCTCTTCCTCCACACAGCCACGTACAACACCAAGGGTCCCCGAAAGGTGACAACAAGCCCCCTGGGACGCCTGCTGTGTTTGGTCTTCCACCTGCTCAAAGCCACCTTCCTCCTCTGACTCATCTTATTCAGACTCCTCTCTCTGCGTTGCCTCTCTCTGCATTATAATAAGGTGTGTTAAGTAGTACTATTCTTATCAGTTTAATCCCTGTTACGTCCCCTATCAGGGGACGTGTATATGGCATCGATTTTAGGAACCGGGGGATGGAAAAAGATGCTTGGTCGGTCCTCCTACTTCAAATTTGGGCCACTGCGCGTGCAATCTAAAGTGCCACCAGATAGGAGTGGTGTGTTAAGTAGTTGTGGCAAACCTAGCCACTTCTGGACTATGCTGTACCAAGGTTGTCCGTAGGCTGTGGGGGGGACTGTATATATTGTGTATGTGTATATTTTACTGTGGCCGTTCGCATGCTGGCAGCCATAAGCTACCAGCCTGCAAACACTTCGTTTGATGAATCGCGGCTATCCGGGCCGTTCGCCAAACGAATACGGGCTCCCCAGGTGGACCACACACTTAGAGGCGTGTGGCGCTCATTAACCGATTGCAACAATGTTGCAATCGGTAATTAAAGGCTCTCCTAGGTGGCCGTCATTCGACTACCAACCATGCGGCGGTCGGCCATCTTGGATCCTTTGTCTCTCCAGCGGTGTTCGGTCGTCGAGTGCCTGGAACTAAAAACGGCTACTCGATGATACGAATACCGCTGGACTTCCAGAGCGTTCGGGAGTTCCGCTCTACTCACATTGTGTTCCCCGTCGGTGTTCGGTAGTTTTAAGTCGAACTCGATGGTTAAATGTATTTCATGCGGCGTTCGGTCAGTTCAGCTGGGAGCTGAGCGGTATTCTTCCAAAAGATGCGCTCAGCCCCCAGCTATCTACCGAACGTTCGGTCACATTAATCTGCCGAATAAAACTCTAAAACTGTATTTTAATGTAGATTGTCAGTTCTGCTGCACGAGGGGATAATCCACTTAATCGTCCATTTTAGTGGGAGTATCCCTCTCGTGCAGCGAAGCCTGTTGGGAGAATTATGCTGCATGATGTGAGAAATCCCCTGAAGTAACTGTATGGAAACCCCTTGCATGGGGAACTGTATAAATATGCACACTGTGAATAAAGCCAGTTAGTTGACTCACAAACTGTGTTTCGTCCGGTTATTGGGAGGATTGGGGATATTGCCTTACTTTTCAGCGCTGACTGTGGATGTACCTGTTATACCAGCGGAGATCATGGATTCTAATACTGCACTCCGCTATAATTGGTGGCAAGCGACGGGATCCGAACCTTACAGCCGAAAAGCGCAATTCGTGCAAACAGAACTGCCAAATAGGAAAAGGGAATGGCAAGCAGAATACAGCGAAAGAACTGATTACCGAAAGTGAATGGAGACAGATTATTCTAAGCTGAAGAGACAAACGCTAAAAGAACTGCTGGAAGCCAGGGGTAAGATAGCCAGCAGCAAAGCCAAGGCTACACTAATTGCCGAGCTGATGGAGGGAGACCGAGCCCGCAGTGCTACACCCCCAGCAGTTATGGAGGAAACGCTCTATGAGAGAGAAATGAGGACCAGGCTAGCATTTTTGTCGCAGCCTGTATCAGATGCCATGATGAACCTGGTGATGGCGAATGTGCAGGAATACGTAATGGCACACAGCCCGCAGCACACGCTGGCTCGAGCAGAGTCCGCAACCAGGTCCCTATACAACCCGGTAAAACCCAAAATCCCGTATCAGGCCTTCAAAGCATTTTGCGAGGAAAAGGATGAGATTGATGGGTACTTGCAGGACTTTGAGAGACTTTGTGATTTGCATGAGTTAGAGCGGACAGTATGGGTGCCACTGCTGGCAGGCAAGCTAGCAGGTCGGGCAGCCGAAGCATATCGTGCTGTGCCCAGTGAGGACAGCAAAGATTATGAGAAGGTGAAACAAGCAATATTAGAGAGATATGCCATTACTCCGGAGTTCAGAAACTTGCGCAAACCAGAACGGGATTCACATGCTGAATGGGCACACAAGCTAGATCAGGCCTCCCAAGGGTGGATACAGGCCAGCCAAGCCACCACCATGGAAGGGTTGCGTCAGCTGATGTTATTGGAGCAGTTTTTTAATGGACTATCCCCAGAGACACAAGAATGGGTGCGGGACAGAAAACCCCTCACCCTAACTGAAGCAGCTAGATTGGCCGACCAGCACTTTGACGCACGGCGACACCATGGACCTATTATCAAAAGCTACCCACGACCCACCAGACTACCTAGCGCTATACCAACCCCAGCGCACACAGCCTCCCCATTTCATCCTTCCCAAGGGAATTTGCCTCCACCCTCTAGGTATAACGGGCGGGTCAACATCCAATGCCACTCTTGCAAACAATGGGGGCATATGGCCCGGGAATGTACCCAAAACCGGGGCAAGCCCGCCTGGAATCAGGGGCGCCCAAACCCAGTACCTAGGGCCGCTGCCCATTATTATCAAAGGGAACCGACCACACAGGAATTGTGGAGTGTTCATGTGGAGGAACCCCTGGGTATATTGCATGAAGTCATGACAGTCCGAGCCACGGATAACCGGCAACATCACCGCCAGCTAGTGACCGTGGAGGGAAAGGAAGTCCAGGGACTTCGGGATTCGGGAGCTACCCTAACCCTAATTACTCCCCATTTGGTTCCTGATACAGCACACACTGGTGGATCTGTGGCAGTACGAGTGGCAGGGGGAGCAGTATTTCCCCACTGCTAAGATTCATTTGGATTGGGGTGCGGGGGAGGGCATGATAGAGGTAGGCTTGATGCAAAACCTACCAGCGGATGTGGTACTGGGGAATGACCTGGGTCAGATGACATCTGCTTTTGTACCTCAGGCCCCACATCAGGAGGTCTACCCCGTAACCACCCGGCAGCAGGCACGCACCACGGCCCCACCAGCTCACACCGAGGCTCAGGTAAGAAACCATGACAACCCCTTGACATGTATGACCTGGGACACCCCCACACAATTTAAGGCAGAGGTAAAAACTAACCCCACGCTGCAGGTGTACCGAGATAAAGTGAGCACTGACCAGGCTGGTTTAGAGGGGGAGCGGTACATCTGGGAGAAAGGGTTATTATACCGTATAGCAGAGAAGGGGGTAGGCGGAGTGGTCACGGTGACCACCAAGCAGCTAGTAGTACCCCAGAAGTATAGGCAAGAGCTGCTTAGGATAGCTCACGACATTCCTCTATCAGGTCACCTGGGAATGACATGCACCCGCTACCGATTGACCCACGCTTTTTTCGGGCCTGGGATCTCTAAGGATGTAAGGCAATATTGCACCTCCTGTGACGTGTGCCAACGAGTAGGCAAACGAGGTGACCGCCATAAGGCTAAGCTATGCCCATTACCCATCATTGAGGAACCCTTTAGCAGAGTAGCTGTGGATATCGTCGGGCCTCTACCCAAACCCAGTCCCTCCGGGAAGAGGTACATTTTAACCGTAGTGGACTACGCCACTCGGTATCCCGAGGCCATTGCCCTCTCCAACATCATAGTTACATAGTTACATAGTTACATAGTTACATAGCTGAAAAGAGACTTGCGTCCATCAAGTTCAGCCTTCCTCACATATGTTTTTTGCTGTTGATCCAAAAGAAGGCATTAAAAAAAAAAAAAAAAAGAAACCCAGTTTGAAGCACTTCCAATTTTGCAACAAGCTAGGAAAAAAATTCCTTCTTGACCCCAGAATGGCAGTCAGATTTATCCTTGGATCAAGCAGTTATTACCCTACATTGAAAGATTATATCCTTGAATATTCTGTTTTTGCAAGTATGCATCTAGTAGCTGTTTGAACATCTGTATGGACTCTGATAAAACCACTTCTTCAGGCAGAGAATTCCACATCCTGATTGTTCTTACAGTAAAAAAAACTTTCCTTTGCCTTAGACGAAATCTTCTTTCTTCTAGTCTAAACGCATGACCTCGTGTCCTATGTAAAGTCCGGTTTGTGAATAGATTTCCACACAATGGTTTGTATTGGCCTCGAATATATTTGTATAATGTTATCATATCCCCTCTCAGGCGACGTTTTTCTAAACTAAATAGGTTTAAATTTGTTAACCTTTCTTCATAGCTGATATGTTCCATTCCTTTTATACATTTTGTAGCCCGCCTCTGCACTTTTTCTAGTGCCATAATATCCTTCTTTAGAACAGGTGCCCAAAATTGCACAGCATATTCAATGTGTGGTCTTACCAGTGATTTATAAAGAGGCAAAATGATGTTCTCATCCCGAGAATGAATGTCCTTTTTCATGCATGACAATACCCTACTGGCCTTGGCCACTGCTGATTGACATTGCACATTGTTGCATAGTTTGTTGTCTATAACAATTCCCAAGTCCTTTTCGTGTGTTGTTATCCCTAATTCGCTTCCATTAAGGGTATACGTTGCTTGTGTATCTCCATGCGGAGACGGTAGCTGAAGCCTTAATAAAAATATTTTCCCGGGTCGGATTTCCCCAAGAGATAATCTCAGATAGGGGCACCCAGTTCACCGCCGAGGTTACCCAACAGCTTTGGAAGGTATGTGGTATTAAACCCATAGTCAATTCAGCATACCATCCCCAGTCCAATGGGTTATGTGAGAGATTTAATGGGACCCTAAAACAGATGCTCCGTACATTTGGCGAGACTCATAAGGACTGGGAGCGTTACTTACCCCATCTACTTTTTGCCTATAGGGAGGTACCCCAAGAGTCGACAGGTTTTTCCCCCTTTGAATTGCTATTTGGGAGGAGGGTGCGGGGGCTATTGAACCTCATTAGAGAACATTGGGAAGGGGAGAGTAGCCCTGATGGTAACCCCATTGTATCTTACGTGCTGGAGTTCAGGGACCGACTGGAGGCGTTGACCCAGGCTGTACACACCAACCTCCGGGCGGCCCAACAACGCCAGGGCCGCTGGTACGATAGGGGAGCCAGAGACCGTAGCTTTCAAGTTGGACAGAAAGTTTTAATTTTAAAACCTGTCCGCACAGACAAGCTGCAGGCCATCTGGCAAGGCCCATACCAGGTCGTAGAGCAGCGATGCGACACGACCTATGTGATTGGCCCCTGCTCAGGGGTAGGGAAGCGACGCATGCTTCATGTGAACATGCTCAAACCCTACCATGAGAGGATAGAGGACGTGGCGGCCATATGCGCCTCGGCCTCTGAGGATCAGGAGAATCTGCCGCTACCTGACCTATTAGAACCCGAGGACCAGATAGAGCCCTCCAAGGGTGTCAAACTGGGAGAGCGGCTAAGCCCTTCAGAGCGTGCCCAGGTACAAGAGTTGATCCTAGCTAAAGGAGCTATCTTCTCCAACTTACCCGGGTACACTCCGCTGGCCACTCACCGAGTGGAAACCCCAGGACAGCTACCTATGCGGCAGACACCATATCGTGTCCCTGAAGCAGTCAAGGCACATATGAAGGCAGAAATTGACGAAATGTTGCAACTAGGGGTTATCGAACCGTCAGACAGCCCCTGGGCATCGCCGGTAGTTTTGGTGCCCAAGAAAGACGGCACCACACGCTTCTGCGTTGACTACCGGAGGCTAAATGACAAAACGGTGTCTGATGCCTATCCGATGCCCCGAATAGACGAGTTGCTGGATAAAATGGCTAGAGGACAGTATCTTACGACCATAGACTTATATAAGGGATACTGGCAAATTCCGCTAGCCGATGACGCCATCCCCAAGTCGGCGTTTGTCACCCCGTTTGGCCTGTACCAATTTCGGGTCATGCCTTTCGGGATGAAAAACGCTCCGGCGACCTTTCAAAGGATGGTGGATCGGCTATTGGATGGGTTCCAGGAATATGCATGTGCATACCTGGACGATATTGCCATATATAGCCAGAGCTGGTCAGAACACCTCCGACATATAGGGGCAGTTATTGACCGTATAGGGGAAGCAGGACTGACCCTGAAACCTAGTAAGTGCCATGTTGGGATGGCAGAGGTACAATATTTAGGACACCGGGTGGGGAGCGGGCACCAGAAACCCGAACCGGCCAAAATTGAAGTTGTGGCTAAGTGGCCTACCCCTAGGATCAAGACCCAAGTACTAGCATTTCTAGGTACAGCGGGGTACTACCGGAAGTTCGTGCCCAATTATAGTGCCCTAGCCAAACCCCTGACCGACTTGACACGTAAAAACCTTCCCCGACAGGTTACCTGGGCCCCAGAGTGTGATCAGGCATTTCAACAGCTAAAGACTGCTCTAACTAATGCTCCCGTACTCGCTGCACCCGATCCAACTAAAAGATTTCTTGTTCACACAGACGCTTCAATGTTTGGATTGGGGGCAGTGCTGAGCCAAGTTGGAGCCGATGGCGGAGAACACCCCGTAGCCTACTTGAGCCGAAAGTTATTACCCCGTGAAGTAAGCTACGCCACCATCGAAAAAGAATGCCTGGCCGTGGTGTGGGCCCTTAAAAAACTACAGCCGTATTTGTATGGACAACCTTTTTCCTCACAGATCACAACCCGTTGGTGTGGCTGAACTGTGTGGCTGGGGACAATGCCAGGCTGCTGCGCTGGAGTTTGGCGCTGCAGCCCTTCGACTTCACCATACATTACCGCCCAGGGAAACAAAACGGTAATGCCGACGGGTTATCCAGACAAACTGACCTTGAAAAGTGATCTGTGGGTGCTCTCCCGGACATCCCCAAGCCGATCCGTTGGGATCAGACTGTGTATGCCGGCTTGTTTCTGGGGGAGCATTGTGGCAAACCTAGCCACTTCTGGACTATGCTGTACCAAGGTTGTCCGTAGGCTGTGGGGGGGACTGTATATATTGTGTATGTGTATATTTTACTGTGGCCGTTCGCATGCTGGCAGCCCTAAGCTACCAGCCTGCAAACACTTCGTTTGACGAATCGCGGCTATCCGGGCCGTTCGCCAAACGAATACAGGCTCCCCAGGTGGACCACACACTTAGAGGCGTGTGGCGCTCATTAACCGATTGCAACAATGTTGCAATCGGTAATTAAAGGCTCTCCTAGGTGGCCGTCGTTCGACTACCGACCATGCGGCGGTCGGCCATCTTGGATCCTTTGTCTCTCCAGCGGTGTTCGGTCATCGAGTGCCTGGAACTAAAAACGGCTACTCGATGATACGAATACCGCTGGACTTCCAGAGCGTTCGGGAGTTCCGCTCTACTCACATTGTGTTCCCCGTCGGTGTTCGGTAGTTTTAAGCCGAACTCGATGGTTAAATGTATTTCATGCGGCGTTCGGTCAGTTCAGCTGGGAGCTGAGCGGTATTCTCCCAAAAGATGCGCTCAGCCCCCAGCTATCTACCGAACGTTCGGTCACATTAATCTGCCGAATAAAACTCTAAAACTGTATTTTAATGTAGATTGTCAGTTCTGCTGCACGAGGGGATAATCCACTTAATCGTCCATTTTAGTGGGAGTATCCCTCTCGTGCAGCGAAGCCTGTTGGGAGAATTATGCTGCATGATGGGAGAAATCCCCTGAAGTAACTGTATGGAAACCCCTTGCATGGGGAACTGTATAAATATGCACACTGTGAATAAAGCCAGTTAGTTGACTCCCAAACTGTGTTTCGTCCGGTTATTGGGAGGATTGAGGATATTGCCTTACTTTTCAGCGCTGACTGTGGATGTACCTGTTATACCAGCAGAGATCGTGGATTATAATACTGCACTCCGCTACAGTAGTACTATTCTTATCAGTTTAATCCCTGTTACGTACCCCTCATCAGGCCTTTTTTAGTCGAATGTATCGCCCACTGTCAGTCCCTTCGGGATCCATCCCTCATTCATCTTAATAAAGGTGAGGTAATCTAGACTTTTTTGACCTAGGCGACTTCTCTTCTCAGTGACAATACCTCCTGCTGCACTGAAGGTCCTTTCTGACAGGACACTTGAAGCAGGGCAGGCCAGAAGTTCTATCGCAAATTGGGATAGCTCAGGCCACAGGTCAAGCCTGCACACCCAGTAGTCAAGGGGTTCATCGCTCCTCAGAGTGTCGATGTCTGCAGTTAAGGCGAGGTAGTCTGCTACCTGTCGGTCGAGTTGTTCTCTGAGGGTGGACCCCGAAAGGGCAGTGGCGATGCGTAGGACTTAAAAAGACATCCCTTATACGCAGTGTAAAGCATACTTTTTAATTTATTTTGGAACTGCTGCATCCTTTCCGACTTGCGGTAATTTGGTAACATTTCAGGCACTTTCTGCTTATACCGGGGGTCTAGTAGCGTGGACACCCAGTACAGGTCATTCTCCTTCAGCCTTTTTATACGAGGGTCCCTCAACAGGCACGACAGCATGAAAGACCCCATTTGCACAAGGTTGGATGCCGAGCTACTCATGTCCCGTTCCTCGTCCTCAGTGATCTCACTGAAGGTATGTACTTCCCCCCAGCCACGTACAACACCACGGGTACCAGATAGGTGACAATGAGCACCCTGGGATGCCTGTTGTGGTTGGTCTTCCTCCTCCTCAAAGCCACATTCCTCCTCTGACTCCTCTTCCTCCTCTTGTTGGAGCAGGCGGTCGAACATTAGGAGTGTTGAATTCCAACGTGTCGGGCTGACGCAAATCAAGCGCCTCACTGGCATGTTTCGCCGCTGGATATCTGAAAAGTGCGCCATGGCCGTGTAGGAACACCTGAAATGGCCACACACCTTCCTGGCCTGCTTCAGGACGTCCTGTAAGCCTGGGTACTTATGCACAAAGCGTTGTATGATCAGATTACACACATGTGCCATGCACGGCACATATGTCAACTTGCCAAAATTCAATGCCGCCAACAAATTTCTTCCGTTGTCACAAACCACTTTGCCGATCTCCAGTTGGTGCGGAGTCAGCAACTGATCCACCTGTGCGTTCAGGGCGGACAGGAGTGCTGGTCTGGTGTGACTCTCTGCTTTCAGGCAAGTCAACCCCAAGACGGCGTGACACTGCTGGATCCGGGATGTGGAATAGTACCTGGGGAGCTGGGGGGGTGCCGTTGATGTGGAGCAAGACGCAGCAGCAGAAAAGGACTCAGACAGCAGAGATCAGATAAGTCCTTCAGGACTGTAGTGGACACTGAATACACTAGCCTAGCTATCGATTTCCCTATTAAATCAGCAGCAGCTACACTGTCCCTCCTCTCACTAAGAATGCAGCTTCTGAATGAATCTAAAATGGATGCTGTCCAGGAGGTGGGAGGGTCTGGGAGGGAGGGTCTGCTGCTAATTGGCTGGAATGTGTCTGCTGACTGTGAGGTACAGGGTCAAAGTTTACTCAATTATGACGAATAGGGGGCGGTCCGAACATCGCATATGTTCGCCCGCCGTGGCGAACGCGAACAAGCTATGTTCGCCAGGAACTATTCGCCAGCGAACTATTCAGGACATCTCTAGTGCTGGGTGTTGAATCTTTTAAATATGTTTCTGAAAGACTGTCTATATTATTTCAAGGCACAATTAATAGGCAAATTTAAAATGTTAATGCTTTTTATTTTGCTATCCACAAGACAATAGATTTCTACACATCCTCTTTAGAAAAAAGACACATGGAATAAGTGTTCACTACATACATGGCACCTTGACATGGTACATTGGAGTACCACAAAACTTCTACAATATGTTTAGCATTCAGTACCTGATTCACTAGAACCTAGAGTTATAGAGAAAACTGAGTTTTTGGATAGCCCAATTTATAAACATAACAATGCTCTATTGTTATTTAAATTCACAGGTTTACCCTTAAAAAATGTCCTCTGTGAATAATTAATTCTTATGAAAAAGGAAAGTCAAAATGAGATTGTAAAGCCATAAGACTAGAAGAAAAAAAATCACAGCACACAGTTCACCAATATAGCTGTGAAGAAAATCTGTAAGAGAAAAAAACACACCCTTTTACTTAAAAAAGTAGGACAGAGTCAAACATAAAAATACATGATAACTGATCCCGTGACTAAGCATGACACACATACAGTAATTATATGAGTAATGGAATGTAAATAATTCTACAAGATATACTACTCAGATAAACATATCTTGATATTGAAGAATTTGGATTACAATCTGTACAACTGTTTCTACAAAATACTTATAGATAAAATAATGCCAATTTATAGCTCTGGTATTGACAGACATATAGAGATAGAAAAATAGATTTAATAAAGAATTTGTGGCATCAGTTAATTAATCAGTTAATTAAAATTAGCTTCTGAAATAATAAAAAAAAGAAAATTTCTAATTATGTGATGTTAAAATAAGCAACAAATATGCTACCTGGGAAAAAGATGGCAGCAAAATAGCAAGTTAAACCATATCTAATACTGACCACTTAAACAGCTAGTGCCACTAAAGTCAAGTAAATAGTCACATTTTAGGGGTTTAAGTTTTGTTGGGGAGGGTTGTATTTTGGCAGAGTTTGTATTGATGTTCACATTATTCAATTATACTAGGCATCCAACATGTTTTATGTAAATAAATTGCTATTCGCATTGTTCTTAAAGAGACAATCCAGACCCCTTGCTGAAGAGCTTTTTATGGGAGGAGTGTGTCCTCCTTTTTTGTTGTACCAAAAGTGCAGGTTTCAAAAATAAATTGTCACCTTTATAAATTACCCTTGTTACACCAACAAACCGTTTTCCTGGCACTGCAGGTCCCCTCTCCCTCCCACCCCCCATCCCATGTTGCTCGGTGCTGGTTCAGGGTCCGCCCACGCTCCTATTGCGCATGAGCTGCCGGCAATGCCGCGCACACGCATTAGACCTCCCCATAGGAAAGCATTGAAAAATGCTTTCAATGCTTTCCTATGGGGATTTCAGCGGCGCTGGAGGTCCTCACATAGCATGAGGACGTCCAGCGACGCTATAGCACACGGAATGTGTGCTAAACACACACGGAAGTGCCCTCTAGTGGCTGTTTAGTAGACAGCCACTAGAAGAGGAGTCAACCCTGCAAGGTAGATGCAAGGTAGAGGAGGAAGATGTGCCGCGGGGGGGCTCCCTGGGAGTCCCCCCAACCGCGATCGCGGGCGTGGGACCGCCGGCGACCGGGTAAGTTACTAAAAACCGGAGGGCGTACTATTACGTCCGGCGGCGTTTAGAGCCGCTTTTAAAAGGACGTAATAGTACGCCCTCCGGACTTAAGGGGTTAAACAGTGACTTATTTATTTTTTATATTTACACAGTGGAGTGTCCCTTTAAGCACTCTACCCGTTGGGATCATAGTAGGATTCATTCTTATTTTAGTATATTTAAAAGTAAGCCCCTTTAATTTGTGTTACTTATGTATTTGTTTACTTTGCATTGTGAGAAGTGTATGGGGCTGTGAGAGGGTGGGGGAGCTGTGCGAGGGTGGGGGAGCCTATAGGGTTAAAACCATAATCTAGCCCCCCTGACCCCTTATGTCTCCCTAAATATAGTAAAATCTTACTTGTATTCAAGCCTGAAGCTGCAGGATTTGTCCCTGTGTTCTTTTGACCTGTCCACTGCCTGCTGACATCAGCAGAAGGGGTAGCATGATCCAATCACAATGCTTCCCCGTAGGATTGGCTAAGACTGACAAAGAGGCAGATCAGGGGCAGAGCCAGTATGATTCAAACACAGCCCTGGCCAATCAGCATCTCCTCATAGAGATGAATTGAATCAATGAATCTCTATGAGGAAAGTTCAGTGTCTGCATGCGGAGGGAGGAGATACTGAATGTTTGGATGCATTTTAGGCAGCCATGACCCAGGAAGGATCTCTAACAGCTATCTGAGGAGTGGCCAGTGAAGTTATCACTAAGCTGTAATGTAAACACTGCATTTTCTCTGAAAAGACTGTGTTTACAGCAAAAAGCCTGAAGGTAATGATTCTACTCACAAGAACAAATACAATAAGCTGTAGTTGTTCTGGTGGCTATAGTGTCCCTTTAAGCAGGCCTAGATTTTTTATTTTATGCTCACCAGGCAATATTTTGTTTGGCCCTACCAGGGCTGAGCATCTTAGCCCTGAAGATGTAAGAGTTGCCTACCTGGGTAACCCCTTTAGTGACTATGGGTCTGACCTAATTCTCTCCCTGAGGGGGTGACAGCAGTCCACTGGATACACGAGGCTAAGCCATGGCTAGGCCTCTTTCCATGAAGACACAAACAGCACTTCCATAGTCCCAAAAGCATATATGGGGGGCAGATGGAAGCCTATAGTTTAAACAGTTTTGGCGGTCAGTTGTTCAAATCCTCATTTGCCGCCAAAACAGGCCTGCAGCAGTTCATCTGTCTTTGTGGCTGTTTAGTATGTTTCCCCACTTCAGGTGAGTACATTAGTAATTTAGATTAAAGACTAGTGTAAGTACATGGGTTTCTGTTTATTCAGTTCCTCCCATCTGCTTACATTGGGCTTCCTTTTCACATTTATGAGGTAAATGGTGAGCATTTAAGTGAATATATTGATGCATTTTATAAAAGAGTGCTGATAATAGATATCCTGGGTGTACAAAGTCTGCCTGAATACTATAGTCCTGAAGACCGAGAAGAGACTAATACCCATGGTAAGAGAAAGCTTCCCTGGGTGAGTACTGTATATAACGTGTTTAAAAGCATGACTCTTAGTCCAGACAGACACTTCCTATCACAAGATGGGAAATTGATTGTTGTTATTTTTGTATTGTAGCACATAAACAGATTTTTTTTTTTGTCAGAGAGTGGATCATCTTACTAAACCTGCATGTGAGACCAAGAGAGCCTCACAGCCTTAGCATTTGTGACTGAGCACAACATCAGTGTGTGTCCACTATATGCTCTATCTAGGAGTTTCTATAAGGACACAGCCTCAGTATATGTGAATTATATAATCTCTGTGTATGAGCTAGTGTGAACAACATCAGTGTGTGTCCACTATATTCTCTGTTACTATGAGGACTCACTCCTAGTATATACCAGTGATGGCGAACCTATGGCACGCGTGCCACAGGTGGCACGCCGGGCCCTTTCTGTGGGCATGCGGCCATAGGTTCACCATCAATGCAGAGTAGGCACCTGCCTGCCCGAAACGGCAGGCGCCTACTCTGCTTCCGTGTCGGGAGGCATGGGGAGGGATCTGTGAAGCAGCTCCCCTGTCCTCTCGCGAGCAAGCTGTGTGGAGCGTTGCCGCACATTACCATGGCAATGCTCCACACAACATCGCGCGGGAGGACAGGGGAGCTGCTTCACAGATCCCTCCCCCTTGCCTCCCGACACTGAAGCAGTGCTTGCCACCACCGGACCAACAGGGATGGCTGTGTCCCCCCTCCTTCATTAAAGGTAAGAAGGAGGGAGAGGGGGATACTGATTTAGTATACTTTTTTTTTAAACACCTTTACCCCAGCCCCCTACCCCACAGCACCCCTAACCCCCCACAGAGTACCCCTAACCCCCCACAGCACCCCTACCCCTCCCACAGAGTACCCCTACCCCCACACAGCAACCCTACACCCACACACAGTGTTCCCCTACCCCCCCACACAGCACCCCTACCACCCACACACAGTACCCCCACCCCCCTACAGCATCCAGCACACCCCCAGCATCCCTCCCCTTCCCCACACCCAGCATTCCTCCCCTCCCCTACACCCATCATCCCTCCCCTCCCCTACACCCAGCTTCCCTTCCCTCCCCTACACCCAGCATCCCCACACACAGCAGCCCTACCCCCCCCCCACAACACACACAGCACCCTTACCCCCGCCCAGCACCCCTACCCATAGCACCCCTCTCTCACACGCTGCATAGCACCCCTCATGCATACACAGCACCCCTCACACACACACACATACAGTACCCCTCATACACACACACACACAAACATACAGCACCCCTCATACACACACAACACCCTTCATACACACACAACACCCCTCACACACACCACCCCTCATACACACACCACCCCTCATACACACACACACAGCAACCCTCACACACACACACACACACACACACACAGGACCCCACACAAACACATACACTACACCCCTCAATGCAGTATGTGTGTGTATTCAGCAGTCTGTGTGCGCGTAATCAGCAGTGTGTGTGTGTGCGTATTCAGCAGTCTGTGTGCGCGTATTCAACAGTCTGTGTGCGCGTGTATTCAGCAGTGTGTGTGTGTATTCCCCAGTCTGTGTGTGTGTGTATTCAGCAGTCTGTGTGTGTGTGTGTACTCAGCAGTGTGTGTGTATTCAGCGGAATGTGTGTGTATGTATTCAGCAGTCTGTGTGTGTGTACTTAGCAGTCTGTCTGCATGTGTATTCAGTAGACTGTGTGTGTGTATTCAGCAGTCTCTGTATTCAGCAGCCTTGTGTGTGTGTATTCAGCAGTCTGTGTGTGTATGTATTGCATTTGTTGGAGATACTAATAAATATAAGCTTAATTTTATCTATTTATATCATTATTTAAAATTTGTATCATTGAACTCTCTGTTGTGTTCTTTTAAAACAAAAGTTGTGAATTAGTTTGGACAACAGTATGAGTTGTTTTTTCTAAACTTAAACCTCAGTATTGAGGTTTAATTGCCGTGTTGGCACTTTAAAGAAAAAAAAGTTGGCATGTATTGCGGTTTGGGCACTCGGGCTCAAAAAGGTTCGCCATCACTGGTATATACTCTATGTATGAGTTGATGTGAGGACTCTACCTCAGGATATGTATCCACTATATGCTCTACATACGAGTAAGCATGAAGAAACCATCTCTGTATGTGTGTCCACTAAATGCTCTACATATGAGTTGGCATGAAGACACCACCTCTGTTTGTGTGCGCATTATATGCTCTATTTATGAGTTAATATGAGGACACAGCCTCAGCATATGTATCCCTATATGTTCTATGTATGAGTTGGTTTGAAATCACAGCTTCAGTGTGTGTGTCCAGTATAAGCTATATGTATGAGTTGGTGTGAAGCGCATCCTCAGTAAATGCATCCCCTATATGCTCTGTGGATGAGTGGGTGTGAAGCACAGCCTCAGTATATGTCCTCTACATGCTTACGTATTACGTATAAATAAGACACGAAGACACTGATTCAGTATGTGTGTCCACAATATGCTCTATGTAATGAAAACACAGCCACATGTTAACAATATAAAGACACAGCCTAAATATCTTAGTCAAATATAATCCTTGTGTATAAGCTGTGCGTGTGAAGACAAATTAAGTACATACATCCAACACAAGCTATGTGTATGTGTTGCTGTTAGTCACAGTTTCAGTATATGTAAGTGATATAATCTCTGTGAAAACAAAGTCTATTTATTTGTATATGCGCTGGTATGGAGATATAATGTCCCCGTATATAGCTGACATAGTCTCTGTATGATGTACTGTTCTAAGTTAGTATATACTACTGATATTATCTCTGTATATGAGGTACTGTTAAGGCACACCCTTAATATATGGGAATGGTATCTCAGTGTAAAATATGCTGTTAAACATATCCTCAATGTATGTGATTTAGTATATTCTGTGTGCAAGATGGTGTTATTATACAACCCCAATATATACACAGTCTTAATATATTTAGTATATGCAACTCATATAAGATATGTATGAGCTGAAAAGTTTTTGTAGCCATTTTAAACCAAAACAAATGCAGTGTTGCACTGGGTAAGTACCTATTACAAACTGGGGATTCTCTCCCTGCATTAGAATTATCCTCCCACACATGTGTTTCACGATAAGCAATTAACCACTTGAGATGGACTGCAGGTGTTATTGAACCTGTCTGGGTACCCCTTCAACTGGAGAGGACGAGTTCTGATTTCCAAAATGGAGATTGATAATGTTCAATAGTGGTTAATAGTGTTTTATGAAAGATCACATTTGCATGTACATGAGAGAGGTTGCTACCAGATATTTCTAATACTAGGTACCAGACACACACATAGACAAACACATACACAGAGACACACACATACAGGCACACATAGATACAGACATACACATACATACAAACACACATGTACATACAGACACCTATATACAAACACACAGACACACATACACACACAGACATACACACAGACAGACCCACAGACACATAGGAACATTCATACAGACACACACATACATACATACAAACACACATATACATACAGACACATACATACAAGCACACACACGGACACAATCACACAGAGACATACACACACATGCATACATACAAACAAACACTCATAAAGAAAATGTTTTAGTCACCCTTCTGTTTCCTACCTTTTAGGTGCAGGAGGGTGACTTTCCCTGGGGTCCAGTGGTGGCTCAAGGCGCGATGGGAGTCAGATTTCCCACTCTGATTCCCTCCTCTTCCTCCCACACAGCTCTCGGTGTAAGCTGGGAGGAGTGACAGAGGTAGTAACTTCATGAGCCACCCGATGGAGCCCTTAACGTGTGGCCTCGGCGGTTCTACAGTGCGGCCTAGGCCGCAACACATGGGAGCGGGCACCGTGGTCGCAGGGGTCCGCAGGGTGGACCAGCCCCCTGCGACCGCTGTAGTTCCGCCACTGGTCTTGCTATAGAGAATAAAATAGAGTAGAGAAGAACATCCTTAAAATGTAAACACACGGTCTAGAAATTTTAAACATATTTTCGCAAAAACATAAGTTAATGTCTGTGACAAACTCCCCTCTCCAAGTGAGTTTGCCACAAGCTCCTGGAGGAGTCTGCTTGTCAGCCTCCTGCCCACAGACTATGAGCCCTGCAGGGAATCCTGCAAAAAACTACCAAACTTGACCGATTATGACTCCCATAAATTCCTGAACCCCTGAACTAATCTGGGTGATTTTTGGATATGTTGGTCACCCAGATCAGGGCTATCATTTGTGGGGGTTTTTTTTTTAAGGGTACTTTTGGGGTGTATGTTTTGTCTGTGCTTGGAGATAATTGGATTAGAATTAGTACAGTTACTGATCCAATTATCTCCCAGGCCGAGGGGAGGGATTGTATACTTGTATATGGGAGTGTCATGTATTTAAACACCTTTGTCATTGGTCTGTGACTTTGGGCCGCAGTCCCCCACAAGGTCTAGGGGGGAGTGTCCCTTGCATGGGGACATGTATATAAGGCCAGTTGTGGCTGCCATTAAAGATTCCAGCTTGCACTCCAAAACTGTGTCGTCCTGTTATTGGAGGGAAGGTAGATTTAACCCCTGTGTCTGCTGTTCCAGCTTGCAGGGGATTCAACTGGGAAAGTCCTTGTAAGGACTAGAGCTCCCAGGACTGAGTGTCATCCAGTGCCTGGGGGTGTCTAGAGTGAATTCCCCATTCAGCTCCAGAAAGGAGCGGTTCCAGGGCCCCAGTCAAGCCACGGCGATTGTGGGCAGAAGTGCTGCGGTTTGTCCCCTGTTCCCGCTAGGAAGCGGTCTTTGGCGAGGTACCCACTCGGAGCTCTGTTACAATGTCCTTCTTAAATATAGATGAAATATCCAATGGATGGCATTTTCAAACAGAACCTTATCAAAAGCATAACTTGCCTTCACCAGGTTAATTCCTATATCCATATAAGAAAAATCAGATAGTGGTCTCAATATTGTTCCTGATTAGGTAAAAAGAGCTTTATTGGTATGGCTCCAATGAAATATATAAACCTGGAGTGTTTGAAGCTCTGGGTGTTCACTTTTTCACTGGGCACCTTATTTTTTGACTCACTTTTGATTTAACATGTTGTTCTAATTACTTACTTTTACTTTTTTCCTCCCTTTTGTTTCTATGTCTATCTAGCTTTGCTATATTATTAATTTGTGCCAGTATTTTACTGACATTAGTACTTTCTTGCTATCCCTTCCTCTCCATTACTTGCTTTCTGTAATTATCTGAGCACAATTTTTGGCTATAGACAGCATAGTTCCATTGGACAGCTTGTTAGACTAATTGTTATAATCACCATCACCTGTTGGTATATATCTATACAACCTAATAAGCCATTACTATTCAGAAGGAGTACTTTGACAATTTGTTAAATAACTCCTGTCTGTTTTAACATTTGACTGGAAGCTGCACTTTAGGATTACTCAGACTCATCTAAATAATATACTCATATATATTAACTCTAATACTTGTGGTTTATATATTTCATTGGAGCCATACTAATAAAGTTATTTTTACCTAATCAGGAACAATATTGAGACCACTATCTGATTTTTGTTATATGGACATAGGAATTAACCCTATCGGGTTACGACTACACAGACAGGGTGTGTTTCATAGCTTGCAAATCTCTAGATACATATTGCTATGTACCTTTTTTTTTTTTTGTATAATTTTCGTCTTCTTTTTAGCTATATATCCTCTATATAATCTTCAACTGATTACTACCAGGCAGTGGAGGCATAGTCACCTTTGGTGTACTTGCATACCTCTTTTATTATTTTTGTAACGTTGGCACTGGTGGGTTAAGCCCTTAGAGAGATCCCCGTAATCTCTCATCGATGTTCTGTTAGTTTGGACCACTGAGACATAACCTATTTATGGTCTGTCACAGTTGATCCACACTGATTATTTTCTCTACATATAAAAAAAATTATAAAATTATTACATTTTTTTCAAACACACCTTTTCTAACTTTGACCCCCAAAATCTTACGTATCTAAAACCACCAAAAAACACCTATGCTAAATAGCTTCTAAATGTTTTCCCGAGTTTAGAAATACCCAATGTTAACATGTTCTTAGCTTTGTTTTGCAAGTTATAGGGCTATAAGTACAAGTAGGACATTGCTGTTTCAAAACATATATTTTTTTCATTTATCAAGAGTGACATTGTAACACTGTTATCTGTCATAAATCTCTGAATCACACATGTACATATTTTTTAAAGTAGACAACCCAGGGTATTCAATATGGGGTATGTCCAGTCTTTTTTAGTAGCCACTTAGTCACAAACACTGGCCAAAGTTGGCATTTATATTTCTTTGTGTGTTAAAAAATGCAAAAAACTATTATGAACGCTAACTTTGGCCAGTGTATGTGACTAAATGGCTACTAAAAAAGACTTTAATTTTTCCCACCCCTTCCTGTCAAGACCACACTTTTTTACAAAAGGGGTACGAGGAAACAAAACTTCAAGCAGCTTTAGAAGACGTCCTCAGGATACCACGAGAAAGCACTTTAATTTATAAAGATAAAAAGAAGAACCCAAAATGGGGAGGTCACAACACCCCATTCATATGTAGTTTTAATGGAAACAATAGGAAGATAAACAAAATTGTAAATAGATACTGGCACATCTTGAAAGATGATCCTGTCCTCAAAAACATTCTACCAGACAAACCCAAAATAATATACAGAGGGGCAAAGAATTTAAGAAACACGCTGGTAAAAAGTTGCAACAAAGACACAACACTAACCAATAAAACTTTTTTTAATATGAGCAATGGTTTCTATGGATGTGGGCAGTGCCTGGCATGCAGAAATACCAAAAGCAAAAAACGTCACATAATAGATGTGGAGCCCATTATAAACCAAAAGTTTCAAATAAAAGACCATTTAACCTGCCACTCAAAGGGGGTAATATATGTTTTAAAATGCCCGTGCAACCTTTTATACGTAGGCCGAACAATCCGCAATTTAAACACAAGAGTGGCAGAACACATAAGGAACATAAGAAATGGAATAGAGACACATAGTGTCTCGAATCATTTTTAAAAAGTCCACAATCTTAATCCTGAAGGGCTAATTTTTATGGCGATCAAAACAGTGAAGAAAGATTGGAGAGGTGGCGACTTTATTAAAAAAATTGGAAGGGAGGAGATGAAATTCATTTACAATTTTAACACTATGATGCCATATGGGTTAAATAATGATTTTGAATTATGTCATTTTATGAATTAATATGGTACATTTTAATTAATGATTTTTAAATAATTGGTTTTGAATTATCATTTGATTTTATCTATATATTGCTTTTATTTATAAGGTCTCTTTAAATGTTTTCTTTTTTAAATATATTTATGAGTATTATAACATACATGGATGTAAATACAATAGTGGAAATGTATATGAACAGGAATGAAGTTATTCTTGAAAGATACACAAATTAGAGATAATAGTAATATTATAAAAATAAGGTCCACCTCTAAGGATTGTATTATTTACATATGAAACAAATTTCATGCATTAATGCCTAGAAAGTAAGACTAAGGAGACCGTGATAACACACGCTGGAACGCAAGTGCGTTCCACTGACCGCGGAACCGGAAGCGGAAACACAACACAAGGTGCGTTCCACCAGAATGATGATTCAGGAAGTGAGGACGCACAGTGGAACGCACGTGCGTTCCACGAAACGAAAAACCGGAAACGAAAGACCGGAAACACAAACAATTAACAATCTGAAGCGGGCAATTTAAAAACAGAAGAAGAGAGGAAGAGACAGAACAACCAACTGAGGAAGCCTTTTAACAAGGCGAAACGCGTTTTGGACATTGGACATTTGACTATTTAGTCTATCCAGGTACTTATCTGGCACAGATTTATTTATTTATTTTATACTCTTTGATTTTAAAGTAATAAAGCACTTTATTGGATTCACTACCCTGGACCTGGTGTATCTATTATTTGAAACCGGCCAAAAAAGTGAAAGAAAGAACCCAAAGCACTTGGAAGGAGGAACTACAGCACTTTAAAGGAAAACACCTTACACAGAAGGGGTTTGGACAACCTTGAATGGTCCAGAGGCGAATACCACCGGAGTCATATGACGGTATGACTCCAGGCTTGTGAGTGACACCATTATATTTTTATATCCAAAATTTACATGTACTGTGTTACACTATTTTGCTGCATTATCTTGTTTTTCAGAATATTTGCTGCATTGAGCTCCACCTTTTTATGTATGTAAGACCACACTTTGACTGACAGACGCTCACTCACTGACAGATGCACACTCACTGACAGATGCACACACTCACTGATAGATGCATACACTCATTGACAGACACACACTCTCATATACACTGACAAACAATGGCATACACACACGCACTGATTTGACACACTGATAGGCAGACATACACTTACTCGGACACACACTCACTGACAGACTCACTGACAGATGCACGCACATTCACTGACAGACACACACTCACTCAAATTCACTGACACACACATTCACTGAAACACACACACACTCACACACATTCACTGAAACACACACACTCACTCACATTCACTGACACACGCACATTCACTAACACACACACACACTCATTCACATTCACTGACACTCACATTCACTGACACACACTCACTTACATTCACTAACACACACATTTCCCCACACTCACAATTATTATTTTTTCTTTAAAATTTAAATCCACCCAGCCTCCCTACGTTTGGGATAGCTAGGTGGATTTCTCACCTGGGGTCCAGTGGGGCTGCTGGGCAGCAAGGTGGCTGGACGTGCAGGCGGGTAGGCAGCGAGGGAGCACTTTCTCCTGAGCTCTCTTCTCAGCTCCCTCGTGTGCCGCAGAGTGATGCCGGAGCCAGAATATGACGTCATATTCTGGCTCCCCGCATTATTGCAGGTCACGCGAGGGAGCTGAGCACAGAGCTCAGGGGGAAGTGCTCCCTCGCCGCCCGCCCAAGAAACAACTGCCTGCTGCCCCGGGGGAGCCCAAAGGTGGCCAGCCGGCCAGCTCTTGGGCTCCTATAAAACGAGGCAAACAAGGTATTTGCCTGGGCATTTGGCGGCAGCGTTTTTTGCCGCCCCCTGGAAGTTGCTGCCCAAGGCAAATGCCTTGTTTGCCTCGCGGTACACACATCCCTGGCTGTGGTATATTGCTGTGTATAGAGAGTAGAGTGTAAAATGATATTGGCAGATTTATTGCAGTGTCACTGTATTACAATGGTGCTATGTTATGGCAATAGTATACTGATCTGGCTGCCATTAAGATATAGTCATGAGCCCACATTGAGTGGAGATATTGATATCGCTCTGTCCTCCCATGCATACCCTATATACTATATGTAAACCATAGTTACATATAGTTACATAGTTACACAGCTGAAAAGAGACTTGCGTCCATCAAGTTCAGCCTTCCTCACATATGTTTTTTGCTGTTGATCCAAAAGAAGGCAAAAAAACTCAGTTTGAAGCACTTCCAATTTTGCGACAAGCTAGGAAAAAAAATCCTTCTTGACCCCAGAATGGCAGTCAGATTTATCCTTGGATCAAGCAGTTATTACCCTACATTGAAAGATTATATCCTTGAATATTCTGTTTTTGCAAGTATGCATCTAGTAGCTGTTTGAACATCTGTATGGACTCTGATAAAACCACTTCTTCAGGCAGAGAATTCCACATCCTGATTGTTCTTACAGTAAAAAAACCTTTCTTTTGCCTTAGACAAAATCTTCTTTCTTCTAGTCTAAATGCATGACCTCGTGTCCTATGTAAAGTCTGGTTTGTGAATAGATTTCCACACAATGGTTTGTATTGGCCTCGAATATATTTGTATAATGTTATCATATCCCCTCTCAGGCGACGTTTTTCTAAACTAAATAGGTTTAAATTTGTTAACCTTTCTTCATAGCTGATATGTTCCATTCCTTTTATTAATTTTGTAGCCCGCCTCTGCACTTTTTCTAGTGCCATAATATCCTTCTTTAGAACAGGTGCCCAAAATTGCACAGCATATTCAATGTGTGGTCTTACCAGTGATTTATAAAGAGGCAAAATTATATTCTCATCCCGAGAATGAATGCCCTTTTTCATCATTACAATACCCTACTGGCCTTGGCCACTGCTGATTGACATTGCACATTGTTGCATAGTTTGTTGTCTATAACAATTCCCAAGTCCTTTTCGTGTGTTGTTATCCTTAATTTGCTTCCATTAAGGGTATACGTTGCTTGTGTATTCTTTACGCCGAAGTGCATAACTTTGCATTTTTCAACATTACATTTCATCTGCCATTTGAGTGCCCAGTCCTCCAGTCTATCTAAATCCCTCTGCAGCAACGTAATATCTTGCTCACATTGTATTATTTTACAAAGTTTTGTGTCATCTGCAAACACTGAAACATGACTTTCAATGCGGTCTTCAAGATCATTAATAAACATGTTAAATAGACGAGGTCCCAGAATAGACCCCTGAGGGACACCACTTGCCACCTCTGTCCAGCTTGAAAATTTACCATTAACGACAACTCTTTGTACTCTGTTTTTAAGCCAATGTTCTACCCAAGAACAAGCATTTTCATCTAGACCGATTTCCGAGTTTGAACACTAATCTTCTGTGTGGAACTGTATCAAATACCTTGGCAAAATCCAAATAGATCACATCCACTGCAACACCCTGATCTATACTTCTACTTACTTCTTCGTAGAATGCAATCAAGTTAGTTTGACACGACCTGTACTTCATAAAACCGTGCTGATTTTTGCTGATAACCATGTTCTTCTCAAGGAATTCTTGAATATTATCCCTTAATAACCTTTCAAATATTTTACCAGCCACAGAAGTTAAGCTCACAGGTCTATAATTTCCAGGCAAGGATTTTGAACCCCTTTTGAATATAGGAACCATAAACTGTCCTTAATATCAGTAGTAATATGGTGTAAGTATAAAGATTAGCCACACTGTGGCTGTACAGGGTTAACACAGGTTTCACTACATGCTAAACTGCTACAGTACTTAATATATGGTTACAAACCGAAAAAATAATAACAGAAGTTGTACAATTTCTGTCAATGATAAGGTCTGCAACAGTGCATTATAGCAATATCACTAGAACCTGCTGCAATGTTAAGCCTGATGCAAAGTAGCAAGCATTGAGGCTGAGTGTATTGTAAGGTTGGTCCTTAATTGCTGTTTACAGTCTAATCACAATGTAACAAATAGTGCAGTAAAAATGACATTCATTGACTATTGCAGCCTATAAGTATGGTGACAAGAGAGATCAGTGGGTACAGGGCAGGAGGAATATTCCAGGTAGAAATTAGCTACCCCTATTGTGCCTTTGAGGGCCCCCCTTTCCCAGCAAAAAACTCACCTTGTACTGACCGTTATACAAAGCCTCCAATATACAGAAGGAAGGCAGTGTGCTTAATGAAAAGCATAAATTGCTTTAGTTACTAAGTAGTACCGTGAATGCCGAGTGCTGATAACATTGCCCTCGGTGTTATCTGGCTGTTCTAAAAGTTGTTAAAGACTCATCCTGATTATGGATAACCTTCATGAAAAGATCCCTAACCTGTCTGGTACCATTGTTATGGAGATTGCTAGTGTGAGCCCCTGTCGCACGTTTCTAACCTAACAGTGTTACCAGACAGGTTAGGGTTCTTTATTTTATATATTTTTAAAAAATATATATTTTTGTTTTTACTGAGTAACTCGACCCCTCGAGGCACTCCGCACACAGGCAGAGCATCGGAAGCCTGCCTGATGGCTTTCGATGCTCTGCCTCACTGCCGGGTGCCACATAGAGCAACCCGGAAGTGATCGTTCTGGGGGATCGATCACCCGGCAGCCCGGCAGTCTGGGGAGGTATTGCAGAATGCCTCGACATCAAGGCATCACTGCAATACCGTTAGAGCGTCTGGAAGCGATCATGATCACGATTGCTTCCAGCGCTCAAATTCGCCGTAATACTGAATATTACAAATTGCATATTCTCTCAAACAGATTATGCTTTTGGAAAATTCACTCATTTCTAAATGAATTTCTAAACCAACTTCAGTGCACTGAACCTGAAACATGACTATACGTTTTAAACCAGACCAGGAGTAGTTAATTTTGCAGAGAATAATCTTGGCAGAAATTAAAACTGATTACTAAAGTTGTGCCATGGTGGAACAGTTAGTTTTCACAACATTTAAATCAAAGTCAAATTAAATTTGACAAAGTAAAGCATACCAATGAAAACAGTCAAGTAATTGTTTCAGAGTTAGTTGCCCGTTGGAGCCCCAAAAAAACAAGCTGTGTGCCTGCAATCAACAATAAATACTAAGGCTACACACTGCCACCAAACTCAAAACAGTTATAGTCTAGACCAGGGTTAGTAGTACTTTGCCAAAACAAGATCTTGAAGTCCCTTGGTGTGCCAGTCCTATTTTTTAAAGTTGAGATGTGTGTTACTGTATTCTGCTTGTGTTATTTATTGGCGCTGCAGTTGCTTTGTACCATTGTATTTGTGCGTATGTGGACTGTTATATTGTATATGTTCATGAGTAAAAAACAAGTCGCAAGAGTGCACTGAGGACGGACAAAAGCTGAAATAGCCTGCCCTTCGGTGGGTCTCCGCTCAGAACTCAAGCTGGTTTTAGCTCATCTTGTGCCATTACAGAGAGAACATCTCTGAAGCATATCAGACTGGTCCCACCCATACGGGCAGTCCAGATCCGAAATGCCAGCAAGCTCCCTCTGCACGAGAGACACAGCATCCCCAGACGATCGTTTCAACCTTGTTAGGCATCATCAGTGAGGCATAGCGGGTATCTCTCTAGGCACCGTGAGCAAGGGGTCCACATCTGGATTACCCTTTAAAATTGTGGAGAGCAAAGAACAAGTCGCAAGAGTGCACGGAGGACGGACAACAGCTGAAATAGCCTGCCCTTCGGTGGGTCCCCGTTCATGAGTAGTTTATGATATTGTGTATGATACTTATAAATGTGGGCTCTTTAAGGGGGCTGTTTGTGGAATTGTGTGCGTGGATGATATGTTACATTTCTGTTTGGTGGTGTGTATATGTGTGGGGCTGCTTGGAATATTGCATGTGAGGGGCTGCTTGTGAGGATGTGTGCGTGTATATGGATGGTCAGTGGTGTTGTGGTTGCAGGGACTGTGTGTGTAGGGGCTGTGTGTGTGTGTAGGCTATTTATATTATTTGTATAAGAGGAAGGCTTTTGCAGCTCTGTGTATATCTAGCTGTGTGGGTGGCTTCTCTCTTTCTGCATGTAGAGAGAGACCTTTCCTAATGTCCCTCTCCTCTCTTCAGTGGTTCTCATGCTGGCCGCGAGAGCCCCACCTTTTTTGACGAAATGACGTTAGTGACGTCGTGGCTGCCAAAAGTTTGAATTTGACCATTTCGGAGGCGTGACTACTATGTTAAAGAGCCACAATATAAAAAGACTCTCAGGGCATAAGTCATTGCCCTGTTGTGGTTCAAATCTTTTCCCCAAAAGTGATATTTATTGTGTGTTACTAGTTCTGACTCTGGCTTTGAGTATTCTACCTTCCATTTGGCTTTGACTTGGCTTTTGTATTTTCACTATTATTGCTTTCTTGGCTTCTTCAACCTCCGCTTGTCTGACTATTCTCTGTCTTTGTAAATGTTAGCCCGGCCACTCTAAGGTCCAGTATACGTTATCTCTTTGTGATGGATTTATATATATTCCTGACAGTATAAAGCTTGGGTATTCCCCATAATTAAATGTTGTCATGTTTGATCAGCAATTTGAAAAATCCTATCGTACTTACCATAATTTTCTTTTCTTGATCATTAATCTTGGCAGCATTTTGTTCCCAATCTACTATGAGAGTTGTGAAGCTAGTTACTAAGACTGATGGGAAAGGGGTGGATCTATTTATACCAATTTCAGAGTACTATTTCCTGTCCTCTCTGCTGTGAGAGGAGGAGCTAACCCCATGAGTAAATGCTGCCATGGAAAAGAAAATGACGGTAAGTATGATACAATTATCCATAACATACACACTACACACACTGCACTTTCACACACAAACACACTCTATACCCCTATATAGACTCAACAACCCCTGCACTTGCACAAAAACAATACTCACACTTAATATCCCCTATACACACACACTACACCCAGGGACGTTTTAGCCGCGAGGCAAACAAGGCATTTGCCTCGGGCGGCATTTTCCAGGGGGCGGCAAAAAATGCGCCCCCAAATGCCCAAATGCGCCCCCAAATGCCCTCGCGGCTAACTGACATGCCGGTCGGGCTGCCGGTCGGGCGGGCGGCGCTGACTGGCGAGGGAGCACTTCCTCTGAACGGTCTGCTCAGCTCCCTCGCGCGCCGCAGAGTGAGGCTGGGAGCCGGAAGATTACGTCATATTCCGGCTCCGCCTCCCAGCCTCACTCTGCGGGCGACGCGTGAGGGAGCTGAGCAGACAGCTCAGAGGAAGTGCTCCCTCGCCAGCCGCCCAGCAGCCAATGGACCCCCAGGGAAAGAGGGAACCCCCCCAGCATTCCCAAAGGTAAGGAGGCTGGGGGGGTTAAATAAAAAATAAAAAAAATGTGTTAATGTGAGTGAGTGTGTGTGCATGTCTGTTAGTGTGTTGTGTTAGTGTGTGTGTTAGTGTGTGTGTGTGTGTTAGTGTGTGTATGTCTGTTAGTGTGTGTGTGTCTGTTAGTGTGTGTGTCTGTCTGTGTGTGTCTGTTAGTGTGAGTGTGTTTGCCTGTGAGTGTGTGTGTTTGCCTGTGAGTGTGTGTGTCTGCTAGTGTGTGTGTGTCTGTTAGTGAGTGTGTGTCTGTTAGTGAGTGTGTGTCTGTTAGTGAGTGTGTGTCTGTTAGTGTGTGTGTCTGTTAGTGTGAGTGTGTTTGCCTGTGAGTGTGTGTGTTTGCCTGTGAGTGTGTGAATGTCTGTTAGTGTGTGTGTGTTAGTGTGTGTGTCTGTTAGTGTGTGTGTCTGTTAGTGTGTGTGTGTCTGTGTGTGTGAGTGTGTGTGTCTGCTAGTGAGTGAGTGTGTGTTTCTGTTAGCTAGTGTATGCATATCTGTCAGTGAATGTGTGTGTGTGTGTATTTAGAAGGCGGGGCGGGGGGGAAGGGTTGTGTGGGAGTGGCGCGGGAGGGAGAGGGGGGCGCCTGAGTTTTGTCCTGCCTAGGGCAGCACAAAACCAGGATACACCACTGACTACACCCACTGCATTTACACAAAAACACTACACACACTCTTTACCCCTATATACATATTACACCCCCTGCACTTACACAACCAAACTACTCACATCCTATACCCCTATATACACCCTACACCTCCTATAGTTACACACACACACACACAAACAAGGGAGGGCTGGCAGCCTTAGGCCTGGGGGGCAAAACCAGTCAAATGGCCCATTGCACCACCAAATCAGTTCACCATCCATGCCCACCTTTTCCTGGTTTTATAACGGATATTGATGTTATGCTAATCAGTAGCTCTTTGCCATACCCGCTCCTTCACGGCTCTGACTTTCAATGTTGTCAGAGCGCAGGCTGAGAATCTCTGAGCCTGTGCTCTGACTCACTAACTGAGCGCCGGAACCACGAGGGAGAGGATATGATCTGACTGCACCTACTGCTGGTGCGCACCAGTGGACCACCAGCGAATCGTTTAAATTAAATATGCTGGTGTACCCAACTTGTGAGCTGTGTTGGCCGCCGGGCGCCTCTGTTGTCATGGCACCCTGCGTGACCGCGCAGCGTGCACACCCCAACGGCTGGCCCTGTTGACACACACTGACGTTACTACTTAGACATCCCTCAATATTAATACAGACATCAGAGTAAACACCAATAAACTGTGGAAACAGAGCTTATCCCCCCAAATTTATAAAGGTTTGCTTAGAGGATTTATTGTAAGATTAAATCATGCCTCCTCCTCTCTCTCTCCCATGCGCTGCTCTGTAGGCTGGGAGGAAATGAAGACTAATCACATTCTCCCAGCACAGCGCCACCTGTGGCTGCATGGGGAACAGCTGTTTAATGTAATGCTTGTAGGACGGCCAGCTGCCGCAGAACCTCTTTGTTCCCGTCTCTGCAAAGGGCTCCAGGCACTGCTTGTTGTGAGCGTGAGCCACTGTAAATTAGGGGCAGAGGGCACTTGCACTGCGGTAAAGACGGGTCTGGGCAGGAGGAGAGTGCAGTGCAATCAGTGCACTCCCCTCCTGTGGGTCACAGTAGACTGGTTGCACCTGCCCAGGATCAGAGCCGGTGCAAGGATTTTTTCCGCCCTAGACAAAATAAAAATGTGCCCCTCCCCCCCACGTGACATCACAATGCCCCACCCATATGATCTGCCATATGAACTAACGCCAGTGCTGCACACAGTGTGTGTTTACATTAAAAAGCCTGCAGGGACCAGCTATAGACACCAGAACCACTTCATTAAGCTATAGTGTCCCTTTAATGTGAGGTAAATTATAGATTAGTGTCACCAATAATATACTAGATTGCCTACTTACAACCAGATGAGGATGATGATGGGCAGCAGTTTGGCTCCACTGGTCTGGTGTAGAACAGGATCTCTGGAGGCTGTTTGCAACTGTGGTCACAAAATTCAATGTTCTGGGAGAATTGGAAGCAGCTCCATTTTTGGGGGGTCCCTTACACAGCTCAAGGTCTGGGCCCCAGGGCCTGACAGTGAGTATGCCCATAAGGCCCACTCATAAGTACACTTATATGTTCCACCCACTCATGAGTTCGCTCACAGGGAGTGGAGTGTGTAGGGGATGTGTTATGTGTTATTGTAGAGGATCTAATATGTGTGCTTATGGTATGTAGTGTATTCAGATACCAGTTTGTGTAGGTGATGCAGTGTGTATTTGTGTATAAGGGATGTATTGTGTGTTTCTGGTTGTGTGTAAGGGATGCATTGTGTGAATCTGTGTTTGCATGCATAAGGGATGCAAGGTGTGTTTCTGTATGTGTGTGCATTGAGTGTAAGAGATGCATTGTGTTTCTGTGTGTATGTAAGAAAAGCAGTGTGTGTGTGTAAGGTTTGCATTGTCTGTTTCTGTGTATGTGTGCAAAGGATGCATTGTCTTTGTGTGTAAAGGAGGCATTGTCTTTGTGTGTAAGGATTGCATTGTGTGTGTGTGTGTGTAATGGATGCATTGTGTGTTTCTCTGTGTGTAAGGGAAGCATGTTGTGTTTCTGTGTATGTATAGGGATGCATTGTGTGTTTCTGTGTATGTATAGGGATGCATTGTGTGTGTGTGTGCGCGCGTAGTGTGAAAGAGCTCCCTGTCTGGCCCCCTGTCCTATAGAGCTGTCCCTTCTGTCCCTTAGAGCTTTCCCCTGCCCTTAGTGGTCTCTCCTCTCCCCCACCCTCCCCTAGTGGTCTCTTCTCACACTCACCCACCCTCTCTGTGCTCTTCTCATCCCCCCCTCCACCCTCCCTGTGTTCTTCTCACTCCTCCCCTCTGTTCTTCTTACCCCCCTCCTCCCTGTGTTCTTCTTACTTCCCCCCCTTGTTGTTCTTACTCCCTTCTTCTTATTACTCCCCTTTCTTCTTCTTACTCCCCTTTCTTCTTCTTACTCCCCCTTCTTCTTCTTACTCCCCCTTCTTCTTCTTACTCCCCCTTCTTCTTCTTCTTCTTCTTACCCCCCTCTTTTTCTTATCTCCCCTCCTTCTTACTCCCCCCTCTTCTTACTCACCCCTTCTTCTTCTTACCCCCCTCTTTTTCTTATCTCCCCTCCTTCTTACTCCCCCTTCTTCTTACCCCCCTCTTTTTCTTATCTCCCTTCCTTCTTCCTCCCCCCTCCCCCTTTTCTTACCCCTTCTTTTTCTTATCTCCCCTCCTTCTTACTCCCCCCTCTTCTTACTCCCCCTCCCCTATTCTTACCCCCTCCTCTTACTCCCCCACCCTCTTCTTACTCCCCCCTCCCCTTACTCCCCCCTACCCTCTTCTTACTTCCCCCTCCCCTTACTCCCCCCTACCCTCTTCTTACTCCCCCTACCCTCTTCTTATTCCCCCCTCTTCATACTCCCCTGTCTTCTTATTTCCTCCCCTCTTCTTACTCCCTCCCACCACCTCCCCCTCTTCTTACTCCCTCCCACCCCCTCCCCCTCTTCTTACTCCCCCCTCCTTCTTCTTACCCCCTCCCCTCCCCTGTAGCGTGGCCGAGCTCCTCTCCGGTCCGCAGTGCCCGGCCGGAGTGATAGGATAGTGCACACTCAGTGTGCACTTCCTGTCAGTCCGGCCGGTTACAGGAAACAGAAATTCCTGTTCCGCGCGGAGTTTCTGTTTCCTGTAACCGGCCGGACTGACAGGAAGTGCACACTGAGTGTGCTCCTTCCTATCACTCTGGCCGGGCACCGCGGACCGTAGAGGAGCTCGGCCACGCTACAGGGAAGGGGAGGAGAGAAGCAGATGCAGCCACCTGAGGCTCTTAACAGAGCGCTCAGGCGGCTGCAGTATTTAAAGGGCCGGCCCGCCGCGGCCGGTCTTAAAAGAATTTAGGGCGGCCTGGGGGGCAATTGCCTCCCTGCCCCCCAGCCCAGCCCGCCCCTGCACACAAATGCACTACACACACTATATCCCCTATAAATAAACACTGTGCACTTATAGGGGATACACACATATCCTAAACACACTCTACAACCACTATGCACACACTATACCCCCATGCACACTGCAATCCCTGTACACACACACACAATCCAACCCCTTGCATTCCCTAGATTCACAAACACCCCATAGGCCCACACACTCTGCAGGCCCTATAAACACGGACACATATACATATTTACAACACAGAAAGACATACACTAGCCCCTAGCCATACATTGTACACCGCAAAGAGACCCCTTTACACACTACAATGCAAACCATTTTCTCTACACACATGCAATCCTACATGCAACCTCCAAACACGTACAACACTACAGGGAGCATCCCCAGACATGAACAACACTCTATAATAGCCCTGTTCCACTTTTGTAGTATCGCATTACTGGGGACACCATCGGGCACACCAGAGACAAGTCACTAGCAAATGAGCATACTTGTGTTGTGCAGAAAAAAAAAACAGGACACATTTCCTTTACTTTGGATTTACATCACACTAACATACTCATTGGGGAGGGGAAGGCGTGCTTGTCATTGGTGATGACATAACATGCCCCTTTCTAGCCCTACCCCTCCTAGTGGTCTGCTCTGCCTTTAACTGCCCAGGCTAAATTTTGGTCCAAGCCTGGCCTTGAGTTTGTTTTATGTTTATTTAATTTCTAATTCTTCCTGTTCTAATCAGATCAAACAGAGATCACAGGTAGGAGCAAGAAGGAACAGTGAGAAACAGCAAATATATCTGTATTGGGGTAGCCTTCTGACATGTAGCCAACCATCATCTACTGATAGTGCCAATCATTTGGCCAGCATCATGAAAAGTAAATCTGGCAATTTCTACATTCCTCATGATTTTGTGGGGGAGTGTTTAGGTCTAGCTTGTTCCAGATCAACCATTGCATCTTGTTGACTGGCCAAGCATGTCATTGAGTTGTTAATATACAGCATGTAGGATGGCTATTGATCTATAAATAAGAAGACACATTAAAGGAATGCTCCAGGCTAGTAATGCCTAGATAAGACATTAAAACATATGCTGAGATGGCCATTGGCCAGGGCTTACTGTGGAGATCAAATTATATTCCCAAAAAACTCTGCCAATGCTTATGCCAGGGTCCTTGAAAGTATTTGGTCTGTCTCTCTCCAGAGAGTGAAGACTGCTTGTATTATTGGATTACCATGGCAATGCTCTGATACTTGCAGGATCGAACAGAAAGACACCCCACTGGACCTCCAAAGATCAGCCTTTGGTCAGGGAGATGAAAATAAATATATATTTTTTTTTTTTAAAACACACACTACAAACAGTTCCTACCCCCTAAACACACACACACATCAAACAGTCCCCTCTACATACAGATATTACAAACTGCACACCTACCCACATCTGCACACGCAAGCGCACTTCACATACACACACACACCTTACAAACAACCCTCTCACTAAACTACACAACACACAGTTCTAGACACACAAAGAGCCCTTATCCATTCACACAACCATCCCAAAGCTGCTTATAAATGCACAGGTAACACCACCAATAACCCCTACGCACATACAATACTGCAATAATCAGACTCAATGTGTCCTGACCCTGTCTGGCCTTTGTTCTCTGGTGTCTCCATAACTGACAAACAAAGCACAAGTGTGCAATAAAATACGTTAAAATGAAGTGCGAAACCAGGACTCATTGTCATTGGTGGGGGGATTACATGTTATTAGTGATGATCCCCTCTCTGGCCTCACCACTGAAATGTCCTATCTTTAAATACTTGGGCTGAATTATTTCCTCAGTCCGACCCTGCTGTCAGTTCTTGCTCTTCCAAGGTAGTGATGTTTGGTTAATTGTTGAATATTTTTCACAAATTGTTGAATATTTTTAACAAATTAAATATATAATACATTTAACTTGGTCCTAATGAAGACACATTGGATGGTTTGATGTTATAAATTCAATATTTGCTGCATTACAATAAATCCTAAAGTTGCAATAGGATGTGAGGTTTTGGGTTTATTCATTGAATAATAGATTTTAGGGAAATGAAGCAGTGATGCTGAATTTAGGTGAATAGCATAGCTGAAGAAACTGTGCATTATGGCTGTTAAAGGGAAAGTTTAGTCACCTTGAGGCACCATGGAAAGAAACATACCTTCTTGAAGCCATTTTGTGAATGGGGAGTCACTGATTGGCTGAGAGCATCAGCCAATCAGCGGCACACATGCAAACGGCACTCTGCTCTTCCTTACAATGAAATTTCAGGAACTGAAATTGAGATGGTGTCTGGTGGTGGGAGGGGGTTGACATCGGAGCTGGAGGCAATTTTGGGGTTAAACTGTTAAAACTGCATCTGCAGGCTTCCAGGGACCATAAAAACTTAATTTAGATAAAATTGTTATGGTGTCTGGAGTGTTCCTTTTAGTCAAATTTGACAATTCAATCGGTTATTTACTGATTATTAGTGTTCGTAATTGATTTTGCAAGAGTAAATTACCATTAACATAATACAGCAGACTGAAATCATCAGCAATCATCAAAATCACACCTAAATCAGAAGATTGAAAGCCTGTATGACCCCCCATAAATCTAGAAGAGTCCCTAGATTAGAGCGAACCGTATGCTCTTGTTCATAATTTACATTGATGAGCTGCTTATATTTAGAAATAAATGTGGCGTTTGTGGGGTAAATTGCAAATTATGACCTGCTAAAATGCTATAAAATTTTACAATTATTCCCACTACACTTGATACAAACTAGCGAAATAATGGTGTCACAATAAAGATCAAAATATGCCATTTGAGATGCCGTGAGGTGTCTTCTTTAAGAAATGGAAGGCCTTTTTGGGGTAGTGCGAACAAGCAACCTGCTATAATGCTCCAAAATGGAACATGGACAAAGCATCAACATTCAGAGATTGGAAAAAATGAAATGGCTTTGTCTTATATTTGCCCCTTAAACATCCACATATACCTGGCAAAGGTATACATGGGATATTGCTGTACTCAGAAGACATAACTGAGCGACATGTTGGGTGTTATACTGCAGCACCATACAGGATTACAAAATATGCAAGAAAATTCCCATTACAGTTGGTATAAACTATCGTATTAATGGCCTCATGATAAGAATCAAATTATGCCATTTGAGGTACACTGAGAGGGTAATGGATGCATGGAATAGCCTTCCAGCCAAGGTAGAGGTTAACACAGTGAAGGAGTTTAAGCATGAGTGTGATAGGCATAAGACTATCCTAGACTTAAAATAAGGCCAGAGACTAATGAAAGTATTTAGAAAATTGGGCTGACTAGATGGGCCGAATGGTTCTTATCTGCCGTCACATTCTATGTTTCTATGAGGTGGTAGGACTTTGTGACGTAGTGTGAACTAGCAAATGCTCCAAAATGAGACATAGCTCCATTAAATCCATCTATGAAAATGTTCACATCTCTGTAGCACTGCAACATCACAAATGAGTGATTTTTTTACATTATAATTTTACTACAGTGGCACAGATCAGACGTGCATGTAGAAACGGGAATTTTTAAAAAACATTTTTACCAACTTTGACAAATGTTGACACATTAAGGTACAATATACACCATATTAAACACCCTGGAGTGTATACTTTCACAATTGATAGGCCTTCATGGGGTAATTTAAATGTTCAAACTTCTAAAATGCCCCCAAGTGGGATCAAATCCTTCTAGCAAACATCTTACTCAAAAGATATAGCTGAGCATAATTTTTTTTTTTTTTTTTTAACAAAGTGGGACAGATTTACAAAATGCCTAGGACAAAATGCAATGTGCATGTAAATAAAAAGAAATGCAAATAAGGGGGCGTGGCGAGCAGCCGAAGAGAGCGGTCACATGAAGTGAGTGCTCTCGGCTCTAACTGACCCAAACGCTACACGAAGCATAATAACTCACTGCCAAAAGTTCACCACGACACCCGCCAGACACTGCTGACATTATGGCACCGTAAAAAACAGCAAACACTGACGGACCTGATCCGATCTACAAAAAAAGACTGTCTGAGGCCTACTCAAGATGGCGACTACAGCATGGCGCACTTTCCTGCGTCATAAGGCCACAATGAGGCTGAACACTCGGCAACCCAATACTCGGATGCCCCGGTCAGTGAAAAGCGGCTCTACTCCATGCTGCAAGACCTGCGGGCGACGCTGAACACAGATATCAAACAGATGACTGGGGAGTTGGAGCAGGAGCTTTCCAAGCTCGGGGACCGGACAGACCGCCTGGAAGAGCGCACGGAGGAAATCTGCACAGCGGAAAATGAGTTCACAGAGCGGCTTCAAGTCCTTCGGGATGAGCACACTCAGCTGAAATGGAAGATCGCTCAAGGCGGAATAATGTCATATTCTGGGGCATCCTGGACAGTGTCACACATGAGTCCCTACCTGCTTACATCAAAGGCCTCTGCACAGCTTTATTGCCTGAGATAGGTGATGAGGGATGGCTCATGGATCGGGCCCACCGCATTCAGTGTCCAAGAAAAGGGTTTGTGAGACCAGATCTGGGCTGCTCCAACAGCTCTCAGACTTTGAATCCAAACATAAATCTAACCCAACGAAGTCCACCCACAAACAATTAGAAAAGCACGAAGTCTATTTTGCCCTCAAGGAGATCATGGGCCCCGGTGTTGTTCGACACTAAATCACTGCTTATGATAACCCCCCTTGCAGCACTGCAGCCTTGCTCCCCTAACCTCGCACTAAATACATTGTCAATGCAGGCCATCTGTAAAATAGGAGACTTCTATAGCCATGACACCCTAAAGCCATTCCTAACCCTACTAGACGAATTCACCTTGGCCCCTAGGGACCTCTTTCTTTATTTAAGAGTCAAAAACATCCTATTGTCCTAGAACTCGGTTGTGGAGGGTGCACAGCGCTCCATGTCACTCTCCCCACAACACATCTTGACATCTCGCTCCATAAAACCCCTCTCCCTGTGTTACAGTGCATGGGAAGATGTTTCGCAACACATGGGAAGATGTTTCGCTACACAAACTTCCATATATGGAACAATGGGAGGGGGACATTGGGCGTAAGCTTACTCTACAACAATGGCAAGAGGCCGTCACCCTCACCAAACGAGCATCCAAGAGCCTTTCTCTATGGGAAGCCTAATGTAAAGTCACAATGCGATGGTACCTGGTTCCCCACAGGCTATCCAGGAGCTACCCCGCTGTTTGCCCAGTGTGCTGGAGATGTGCAACGGCATCGGGTACTATACTGCATATCTTCTGGGACTGCCCCAGCCTAACTACATTCTGGTCCCTCATACAAATGCTCGTACATACAGTTACCACTCTCTCACTTCCACTAAAGCTACCTACTCCAAATCCTGCCCATCCCAAACCTCACCCGACACGCCACAGTTATCATTAATTTATTAACAATAGCCAAGATAGCAATAGCCTCATACTGGAAAAGTGATGCAATCCCCTCCCTGGAGAAGGTTTCGAAGAGAGTGGACAACATATGCTTATATGAGCAGATATCCTTCAGGATATGGGGGGCAGCCACATACCACACTAAACTGTGGGGCAGCTGGCTACGATTCTGCGATATTGACGGGGCGAGCACTGACACAGATTGATTAACTGCTCTGGGTATGCAGGCAGTAGTGGGCCTCGGGTGAAACTGGCCTACAAGTCAAATATGGATGAACCGAAGTACACATTCCACTGAACTTACACAAGATTCTACCCTTGTTATAAAGTTGAATGTTATCCATGTCCCCATCTTGCTTTTATTCTGTACCCTGTATGAATGACACGACTGTCACATAAGTAAAACCTAAGTACACTCATTGGCTGGCAGCCTTATGCCTGAGGCAGGAGAGTTGGGAAGCACCATGATTAAACTCAGCGGATCGTCTCAGTATGTATATCTGTTGATTAACTACTGATCTGTTGGGGATGTAAAATGTGCAATGGTCCTTGTGCAATTCCGTATGTAATGTATGTGTTCATGTATACTTGTGTACCACCTTGACCAAAAATCCAATAAAAACGAAATATGACAAAAAAAATGCAAAAAAAATAAATTCTACAAACTTTGACATTAAACAGTTTAGTCACCTTAAAGCACACATAACTTCATCTGACTGAAGTTGTTATGGTGCCAGCGCACTCTTAATTCAAGGGATTTAACCTTTCTGGAATGGTTTAAGCCAAAAGTTTCCTCCAGCACTGATCTCAGCACACTCCCAGGCAGCATTCAGCAATTTCAGTTTCAGGAATTGCAGAGTGCCGTGGGGCATGGTCGTCACTGATTAGCTGAGAGCATTCAGCTGACACACTGAGCCAATCAGTGACTCTGCATTCACAACACTGTTTTGGAAAGAAACATACCTTTTCCAATCCAAGACACAATATACACTGGACAAAATTATAAACGCAACACTTTTGTTTTTGCCACCATTTTTCATGAGCTGAACTCAAAGACCTAAGACTTTTTCTATGTACACAAAAGGCCTATTTCTCTCAAATATTGTTCACAAATCTGTCTCAATCTGTGTTAGTGAGCATTTCTCCTTTGCCGAGATAATCCATCACTTTCTCACAGGTGTAGCATATCAATATGCTGATTAGACAGCATGATTATTGCACAGGTGTGCCTTAGGGTCTCCACAATAAAATGCCACTCTAAAATGTGCAGTTTTACTGTATTGGCAGGGCCCGGAGTGGTCCGCAAACCAGTCAGTAGCTGGTGTGACCATCATTTGCCTCACGCAGTCCAACACATCTCCTTCACATAGAGTTGATCAGGTGGTTGATTGTGGCCTGTGGAATGTTGGTCCACACTTCTTCAATGGCTATGCGAAGTTGCTGGATATTGGCAGGACCTGGAACATGCTGCTGAATACGCCAATCCAGAGCATCCCAAACATGATCAATGGGTGACATGTCCGATGAGTATGCTGGCCATGCAAGAACTGGGATGTTTTCAGATTCCAGGAATTGTTTACAGATCCTTGCAACATGGGGCCGTGCATTATCATGCTGCAACATGAGGTGATGGTCGTGGATGAATGGCACAACAATGGGCCTGAGAATCTCATCACGGTATCTCTGTGCATTCAAAATGCCATCAATAAAATGCACCGTGTTCGTTGTCCATAACATACACCTGCCCATACCATAACCCCACCGCCACCATGGGCCACTCAATCCACAACGTTGACATCAGCAAACCACTCACCCACACAATGCCATACACGCTGTCTACCATCTGCCCTGTACAATGAAAACCGGGATTCATCTGTGAAGAGAACACCTCTCCAAAGTGCCAGACGCTATTGAAAGGGAGCTCAAGTTGGTTACGACGACGAACTGCTGTCAGGTCGAGACCCCGATGAGGACGACGAGCATGCAGATGAGCTTCCCTGACATGGTTTCTGACAGTTTGTGCAGAAATTCTTTGGTTATGCAAACCGATTGTTGCAAACCGATTGTTGAAGACCGGTCTCAGATGATCTTGGAGGTGAAGATGCTGGATGTGCAGGTCATGGGCTGGTGTGGTTACACATGGTCTGCAGTTGTGAGGCCGGTGTGAGGCCGGTTGGATGTACTGCCAAATTTTCTGAAACTCTTTTGGAGACGGCTTATGGTTGAGAAATGAACATTCAACATTAAATTCCATTTAGATGGCAAGTTGTTTTGAAAGGTTTTTATCTACTGTACTGTAAAGTGAACATTATATAAATATATATATTAAAAAAAATAGACTGTGCAATAAACTAAGTTTAAACATTAGATCTCTCTTTACAGGTGATGTTTAAGAAGGTTATGTATGAGTTACATGCAGGGAGTGTGGCGAAAGTGACTTCGCCACTGGTTTTTGGAGGGGCCTGTTTACCCGCCTCCCACCTTCTGACTATGGCCCCTGGGAGATTGTGCCCTTTAACAACTGTCTTGGGGCTTATGGACTTCTATTGGACTGTGTATGGCCCTTGCTAAACTTTAACCCCATGGCGATTTTATTCTGTTCGTGGGATCTGAGCGCTGTACGGATATATTGAGTGCTCAGATCCAGAATGTAGGTGTTCTGTTCAGTATAATAGGAATTATGCATTTTTGTGTTTTTACTGTTGTTGTGAATAGATATATTTTCTGTATGCTGGAGATAATTGGCTTGCCACACCCAAGCCATGCTTGCAGTCGGTCAAAAAGGGACTTCCAACTAACCTTTGAACCACTGGACAAATTTGTAGAATTTTGACATATGTTTGTATTTGGAGTATGCGGATTCTGAAAATGTGAATGTGACGTATACTTTTAAAGTTATGAATATTGTGTAAAACTGTATATTTGCTTGCCTGTGATAATTATGTTAGCCCATTGTGTTCAGTAATTATGTCACAGGCAGAGGGGAGGATTTTGTGTGTAATTGCTGGGAGTGTCTGAGTGTATTGTACGTATTGATTGGTTGTTCTGCAAAACCCTGTGGGCAGTACTATGTGTGCAAAATGTGCGTAAAAGCAGAGTGTTTGATTAAAAGCTTCAGTTCTACTTCACCCTCAATTTGGAGTGCCGTCTCTTATAGGGAGAATCTGCTACAAGGGATTGCTATGCTATTCATACTCTCTTGCTATATCACTACTAAGCTCTTGTAAGAGCTTGTTCCTGCTTCGCTCTGAAGGAAAAGAGGTTCGGCCTGTGGTGGTTGTGGTGTCGGCTAGAGTGCTTGGAGTCCTCAGGAAGTGCTAGGAGCATCCATCAACGGAGGTACCCAGTCAGGGTGCCAGGTGATCCGTTACAGGGAGGTATAACTAGGGCTATAAAGACAAAGTGATTTAAATCCTAAATGGAAGAGAATGAGCAGTGAAACTGCAGGGACATGATCTATACACCCAAACTACTTTATGAAGCTATAGTTGTTTTGGTGCCTATAGTGTCCCTTTAATACTCTTTCCTATTATTCAGGAGTTGAGGTATTACATGTTAAGCGGAAATGTCTCCTCCTTAGGTATGTCGTAGGGTAAAGATAGGACTTTGCAAGACGCAGATTAACCTATGTTGCGGATTTGTTTGGCTCGAAGCATGATGAGGCATAAATCCTGTGTCTAGTTATGTAAATACTATGTTATATCTTCTCCAGGGTTTATTCTTATTCAATTTCCAAATTGAAAATCTGGATTTTTTTAACATCCGGGCCACATTTGGAGTTCAGTGAAGAAAACCCTAAGCAATGCAACATGTTATCTCTCTAACATGTGTTGAGGTACTTGACATTACACTAAGCTTAATACAATGTGGTCACTTCAGACGGGCGATTTTAAGGAGCTTTGGAATATTTGAAAATTGTAGTCTTCTGTGCATTGATCTATATGTATACATTTTAATATACCATGCAGTCATTTTGCCACATTTTTACGTTTTTGTGATTCATGTCCCAAATATGCACAGAATTATTTCTATTATTTATAAAGCGCCAGCAAATTCCGCAGCGCTGTACAATGGGTGGACACGTAATTGTAGCCAGACAACTTGGATGCACAAGAACAGAGGGGTTAATGGCCCTGCTTAGTGAGTTTGCATGCCAAAGGGAGTGGGGTATAGTGACACAAAGAGTTAAACAGTGGTAGAAAAGTAGGTTGCTAGAAAAGTATTCACTTAGTAGGTTATTTTTGACAGTTGTAGGAGAGGAATCAGGGAGCAGCGAGCAAAAGCTGTTAACAGTTTAACTGATACGCTTTCCTGAAGAAGTGAATTTTCAATTATTTTTTTTAAGGAATGATGACTGAAAGGAATGCTCGAGAAAGGAATTGGCTTGACTAACCCATGGTATGAGAAAATACAAGGGCCACACAACTTGACTTTCATTTTATTTATTTTTTAAATGTATTATTATATACATATAACCTGTTTACCCTTGGGCATCATGGATACCCAGCATACCACTGTGGATTTCTGCTATTTTCACTCAAATTACAAATTTGAGGAATTTCATAATTTTCATATTTTGCTTAGAATTGTAACATTTTTTAGAGTTATTTGTATTCCAAAAAAGTGCTCTAACATGTGATCAACAATATTTGAAACATAGTATGGAATCTGTTTTTTTATTCTTTATTTTTTGTGCATAGATATATTGACAACATTTAGTCTAGTAATGCCACAACAGCGATTACTGTAGTTTTCAGAAACAGAGAATTACAAATGCATGGCATGAGGGACTGTGCACATTTAAGGTTAAAGACGAGGAACAGTAGCATGTTGCAAGTCAATGTGTGTGCTTGTGTGTTGATATAGCTTAGCCATTGACTTTGCTATGGAGAATAAAAACATTTTAGCATAAGGTGTAGCAGGGAGGGCTATAACGTTATGCGATGAATAGTGTAGTTAGTCTACGTGTACATGCTTATATAGTAGTATTGGGGTTAGCAGGGCCGGTGCAAGGATTTTTGGGTACATAGGCGAAGATGCATTTTTCCGCCCCCCCCCCCCTCTAAAATTAACATCTTCACCTATGTGCCTCCTAACCAGACCCTCCCTCTTCCCCGTCCCTTAGTGTTCCTCTCCCCTCCCCCCTCCTTTCCCTGTCCCTTGGTTTTTCTCTCCCCTCCCCTCTCTGTCCCTTGGTTCACCCCCCACCCTCTTAGCGGTCACACTCCCCTTCCTGGTGTGCCTCCTACCTGTCTTGTAGCGTTGCGGAGCAGACCCTCTACAGGAGCTTCAGTTTTCTGTACCTGGCTTGATTGACAGGAAGTGCTCTCTCAGTGAGCACCTCCTCTCAGTCTGGCCAGGTACAGGAAACAGAAGCTCCTGTACTGCGCTCCGCTCCGCCACGCTACACTCAGTGGTGTATACACACTAACAGCCACACACACTCAATGACAAACACACAGACGTCACTGACAGACACAGACTCACTGATCTGACACACACTCATTCATTGACAGACACACACTCAATCACAAACATACTCTCACTGATTTGACAGACACTCACAAACACACACTCATACACTGACAGACACACACATTCATACAATCATTCACAGACACACACACAGACACATACACACATACACAGACACACACAGACAAACACATACACAGACACACACACACAGAAACACTCACAGACAAACACATACACAGACACACACACACTCACACATACACAGACACATACACACACTGACAAACACATACACACACACACTGACAGACACACACACACACTCACAGACACACACTCACACTCACAGACAAACACATACACAGACACACACACTCACAGACAAACACACACTCACACATACACTTTCAGACACACACTCACAGACACACACACTCACAGACACACACTCACAAACACATACACAGACACACACACTCAGACAAACACACACTCACACATACACTTTCAGACACACACAAATTAATAATAATATCCACCCAGCCTCCCTACCTGGAGAGCTGGTCTGGATGTGTCCCTGGGGTCCAGTGGGGCTTCAGTGCGGCGGGCGGCAGCGTTCTAATGAGAGGCGGCGAGGGAGCTCTAACCTGTCTGCTCTGCTCCCTCGCGGGCTGTCCTCTGATGCCGGGAGCCGGAACATGAAGTCATATTCCGGCTCCCGCAGAATCAGCACACGGTGCGCGAGGGAGCAGAGCAGACAGGTTAGAGCTCCCTCGCCGCCTCTCATTAGAATGCTGCCGCCTGCCGGGGGTCCAGAAGGTGACCTGGCAGGAGGGAGCGCTTCCCTCCTGCCGGTCACCGAAATCTTGCGCCCCCAGAGCCGGTGCGCCCTAAGGCGTCCGCCTGTGCCGCCTTATGGACGCGCCGGCCCAGGGGTTAGTGAGTATGCCGGCTGTACAGCTAGCGTTAGGTAGAGGGTTGTTACCGTAGAAAAGCCTACAGTAGGCAAGAGTATGATCTATAGATTGTGGAGGGATGCTTCCGGGCGGTGGAGCCTGTGTGAGGTTATGGTGTGTCGCGTAGGAGAGTACTGGGCGACCAGCCTAGTGTGTTGGTAAAACAGGCAATATATATACAGGTTGTAAGGTTATGTCATCCAATTCCTAGTCATCTGCGATGTCATTTTAACATTTTAGTCAGGCTGGCCTCTCAAATTATATCCTCTGGCTCCTTTGAAATGGTCGATGTTTGCCTGGTACACAGTTCGCAACAGAGTTGTCGTGAGGTCCACTGGTGCAGGCCAGCTGCTGTGAGGATGTATGCAGCTGTGTGAGGTCCTGCGGGCGAGGTGGGTGGGAGAGAACACCAGAAGTGGCTGCAGATGATATCCGAGAGGTCTGGATCAGGGGTTTTGTGTGGTGTCTCGAGCGCAGCTGCCGCCTGTATAGCCCTTGTCATATGCGCCTCAGTGGTAACATAGTTTGCCTGGAGTGAGTCTCTGATGGCTTTAAGACTGTTTAGAGGCAGTACCGCTGGTTAAGGTGTTAAGATAATGTGGCCTCGCTAGTCTCTGCATTTTTTCCCAGGGTTACTCTGTGCAGTAGCTTTTGCATTTAAGAGGCATTGCGCTGCTTGGCTGGTTTAGTGTATGTTTAGGCTAGTGATTCTCTCCATGCCGAGGTCTTCCCAGCGGGGGTAGGTAGTCGACTCACCGCTGAACTTGTTTTGTGGTTGCATGCTACGGTGAGCAGTGCGACTCCTCTCCTCTGGAGCTTCATTGGGTAGGAGCTGTTGGAGCAGAGTGCAGCTCTGCCATCTTAGAAGGTAGGCCTCCGGAATACCCCACCGCTCACTCTCCACATGTCCCTGGCCCTCCGTGGTAGGGACCTGGATAACCCCCCCGGTCCATAGGGGGGGGAACAGGGCCGGCAGGCATTTCATGAAGTCAGCTTGCGGTGTCCGGGAAGGGAGACAGGGCAGCGGCCGTCCATCCCGCCTCCCCCCCGAGTAAGCCGCGGCCCCTGAAGCTTTGTGCTTCCCTCTGGTGACCCAAAACTCCTGATCTCAGGGTCAGCCACCTTGTCCACAGCCGTGGGTAAGTCTCCTGGGCTCTCAATGAGTGTCAGAGCTATGAGTTTTGCCTAAGAGGCCAGATTGCTCCGGAGCCTCTCCAGCATGCAAGCGTTTAGTATGGCGGTCCGGCCCTGCCCCCCATGGAATCTGTTTTTAAAAGTTCGCCTGCACTAACAATTTGTCAAAGTAATTTGGGATTTTTTAAGATTTATTATCAAAAACATTTTTCTATGCTTTTCTTTTGTCAAACAAGCTTCTTTTATTTTTCCATCCTTCTTGCTTTCCCTCAGTGACCTTAAAGGGAAACTCCAGTGCCAGGAAAACGATCGGTTTTCCTGGCACTGGAGGGTCCCTCTCCCTCCCACCCCCCAATCCCCAGTTGCTGAAGGGGTGAAAACCCCTTCAGTGACTTACCAGAGGCAGCGACAGGACCCACGTCGCTGCTTCCTCCTCCCCCGCCGCTCCTCCTTCTGCTTACGTCGGCCGGTGGGCGAGACTGATCTCGTCCGCCGGCCGAGGAGACCTAATGCGCATGCGCGGCAATGCCGCGCATGCGCATTAGCGCACCCCATAGGAAAGCATTGAAAATTTATTTCAATGCTTCCCTATGGGGAATAGAGCGACGCTGGAGGTCCTCACACAGCGTGAGGACGTCCAACGACGCTCTAGCACAAAAAACCTGTGCTAGGGACCAGGAAGTTCCCTCTAGTGGCTGTCTAATAGACAGCCACTAGGCGAGGACTTAACCCTGCAAGGTAATTATTGCAGTTTAAAAAAAAACTGCAATAATTACACTTGCAGGGTTAAGGGTAGTGGGAGTTGGCACCCAGACCACTCCAATGAGCAGAAGTGGTCTGGGTGCCTGGAGTGTCCCTTTAACAGTACCATATTCTTTTTACTACTTGAATCTTTTTTCAGACTTTATTTAGTTAATTTTCAATATACGAGAAAAAATACAGTTTATGTAATAAACAAAAGGCTTAGGTAGACTTCCCAGAGATTGTCTGTATGTTTATATGTATGATGGAGAAGATAAAATCTCTCAGGTTGCCACCATGATTACAATTTATTCTATATGATCATGGAACGGGTAATGGCGTATTTAGAATGCAGAGTAGTTACAATACAGCATGTATAAGAAGAAATATACTTTTTATATATGCTAGAGAGATGCTATTTTAATTACTTAGGTACTTGGAGCCTCAGGAATAATTCCTTTTATTTTTATTTTTTTAAGATAACAATAGAAGTGTCTGTCTCACAAGAAATTTCTTGTAACAACCACAGAAAGCCAACATCATATGCGAGAAAAGGAAGTAAAAACATGGGTTTAAGGGAAATGTGTAAGAGAAGAAAGAAAAATTACAAGAGAGGTTAGTGACGTAGAGAAAGTTAGGAAAAACTTAATCCTAAGCATAAATGTTATTCATGTATTAGAAATTTAATATATAACCCCAGACAAACAAAACACTTATAGGGAAGTAGGCCCTACCTTTATTGCTTCTAAGGAGTCGACTAAACAAAAATACAGACTAGGGGGAAAAAGGGGAGACATTGTCTAAACAGTGCTCAATGGTATGTACTCTCTAGTCAGAGAGAGAGGAAGGATAAGAGGAGACAGAGACAGAGACAGAGACCTCTAGTTACAAACATAAACTAACCCTGGAGTACTGAACAACAGAGAGGAAAAGGCAATAAACACATATAGGTAAGGGGAGAGATGAGGAAAGGGGGATCTTGTAAAAGAGAACCCAAGTCCATGAAGACCTCAATAATTCGCTCCCTACAGTACTTCAGCACCATGGACAAGCCACTAGTGCTTACATGAATCACTCTTAGTGTTGTCGCGAACCCGGAATTTTCGGTTCGCGAACGGCGAACGCGAACTTCCGCAAATGTTCGCGAACCGCGCGAACCGCCATTGACTTCAATGGGCAGGCGAATTTTAAAAACAACAGGGACTCTTTCTGTCCACAAAAGTGATGGAAAAGTTGTTTCAAAGGGACTAACACCTGGACTGTGGCATGCCGGAGGGGGATCCATGGCAAAACTCCCATGGAAAATTGCACAGTTGATGCAGAGCCTGCTTTTAATCCATAAAGGGCAGAAATCACCTAACATTGACACCTGTCCTCAAAGCCCAGCCCTGATACACACTGACACAGAGCAGAATAGAGACTGTTCCCCCTACATAGGGTCACTTGGCAGATATGGATTGACACCTATCCTAATGATCCCTGATACACAGTGACACAGAGCAGAATAGAGACTGTTCCCCCTACATAGGGTCACTTGGCAGATATGGATTGACACCTATCCTAATGATCCCTGATACACAGTGACACAGAGCAGAATAGGGACTGTTCCTCCTACATAGGGTCACTTGGCAGATATGGATTGACACCTATCCTAATGATCCCTGATACACACTGACACAGAGCAGAATAGAGACTGTTCCCCCTACATAGGGTCACTTGGCAGATATGGATTGACACCTATCCTAATGATCCCTGATACACAGTGACACAGAGCAGAATAGGGACTGTTCCTCCTACATAGGGTCACTTGGCAGATATGGATTGACACCTATCCTAATGATCCCTGATACACACTGACACAGAGCAGAATAGAGACTGTTCCCCCTACATAGGGTCACTTGGCAGATATGGATTGACACCTATCCTAATGATCCCTGATACACACTGACACAGAGCAGAATAGAGACTGTTCCCCCTACATAGGGTCACTTGGCAGATATGGATTGACACCTATCCTAATGATCCCTGATACACACTGACACAGAGCAGAATAGAGACTGTTCCCCCTACATAGGGTCACTTGGCAGATATGGATTGACACCTATCCTAATGATCCCTGATACACAGTGACACAGAGCAGAATAGGGACTGTTCCTCCTACATAGGGTCACTTGGCAGATATGGATTGACACCTATCCTAATGATCCCTGATACTCACTGACACAGAGCAGAATAGAGACTGTTCCCCCTACATAGGGTCACTTGGCAGATATGGATTGACACCTATCCTAATGATCCCTGATACACACTGACACAGAGCAGAATAGAGACTGTTCCCCCTACATAGGGTCACTTGGCAGATATGGATTGACACCTATCCTAATGATCCCTGATACACAGTGACACAGAGCAGAATAGGGACTGTTCCTCCTACATAGGGTCACTTGGCAGATATGGATTGACACCTATCCTAATGATCCCTGATACACACTGACACAGAGCAGAATAGAGACTGTTCCCCCTACATAGGGTCACTTGGCAGATATGGATTGACAAATCCCTGACAAACAGCTACCACATGCAAGGAAGGCAGCAGGGGCGCAAATGACCCACTCCCGACGCGGAAAGGTAGTGACGACAAATAACAATACAGGACTCTTTAGAGGCCCTGTAATTGTAATCAGTCCACTTGAAATCCTTTAACTTTGATCAATTGGAGGGAAGTCTGGTGCAGAGCCACTGACCCATGCGCAGGGCCAGCCTTAGGCCTTTGGGCGCCCTGTGCAAGAAATCTTCCCGACGCGGGAAGGTAGTGACGACAAATAACAATACAGGACTCTTTAGAGGCCCTGTGATTGTAATCAGTCCACTTGAAATCCTTTAACTTTGATCAATTGGAGGGAAGTCTGGTGCAGAGCCACTTACCCAAGCGCAGGGCCAGCCTTAGGCCTTTGGGCGCCCTGTGCAAGAAATCTTCCCGACGCGGGAAGGTAGTGACGACAAATAACAATACAGGACTCTTTAGAGGCCCTGTGATTGTAATCAGTCCACTTGAAATCCTTTAACTTTGATCAATTGGAGGGAAGTCTGGTGCAGAGCCACTGCAATGAGCCTACAGGCATTGCGCATGAGCGTCCAGTAACGTGGCAAAAAAATTCCCAGCTCCCCAGAGGCTGTCCTAGCACCCCGGTCATACAAATATTCATTAACAGCTTTTTCTTGTTGGAGCAGGCGGTCGAACATTAGGAGTGTTGAATTCCAACGTGTAGGGCTGTCGCAAATCAAGCGCCTCACTGGCATGTTGTTTCGCCGCTGGATATCGGCAAAGTGAGCCATGGCCGTGTAGGAACGCCTGAAATGGCCACACACCTTCCTGGCCTGCTTCAGGACGTCCTGTAAGCCTGTGTACTTATGCACAAAGCGTTGTACGATCAGATTACACACATGTGCCATGCACGGCACATGTGTCAACTTGCCCAACTTCAATGCCGCTATCAAATTTTTTCCGTTGTCACACACCACTTTGCCGATATCCAGTTGCTGCGCAGTCAGCCACTTTTCCACCTGTGCGTTCAGGGCGGACAGGAGTGCTTGTCCGGTGTGACTCTCTGCTTTCAAGCAAGTCAAACCCAAGACGGCGTGACACTGCCGTATCCGGGATGTGGAATAGTACCTGGGGAGCTGGGGGGGTGCCGTTGATGTGGAGCAAGAAGCAGCGGCACAAGAGGACTCAGCCGAGGAGGTTATGGAAGTGGATGGAGTAGGAGGAGTAGAGGAGGTGGCAGCAGGACTGCCTGCAATTCGTGGTGGTGTCACCAACTCCTCTGCAATGCCACGCATTCCTTGCTTGTCAGCCGTCAGCAGGTTTACCCAATGCGCAGTGTAGGTGATATACCTGCCCTGACCATGCTTTGCAGACCAGGTATCAGTGGTCAGATGGACCCTTGCCCCAACACTGTGTGCCAGACATGCCATGACTTCCTTTTGCACAATCGAGTACAAGTTGGGGATTGCCTTTTGTGAAAAGAAATTCCGGCCGGGTACCTTCCACTGCGGTGTCCCAATAGCTACAAATTTTTTGAACGCCTCAGACTCAACCAGATTGTATGGTAAAAGCTGGCGGGCTAATAGTTCGGACAAGCCAGCTGTCAGACGCTGGGCAAGGGGGTGACTTGGTGACATTGGCTTCTTACGCTCAAACATGTCCTTGACAGAAACACATGACTGTGGGCAGATGAGCGGGAACTGCTCAATGCGGGAGACGGAGTGGCGGATGGTTGAGAGGGGGCAAGAAGGACAGCAGTGGTTGACGTGGCTGAAGATGCTGGACCAGGAGGAGGATGGCGGCTTAGAGTAGGCGTGCTGCTTGTACTCATGTGTTGATCCCATAGGCGTTTGTGATGTGAGATCATGTGCCTACGCAAAGCAGTTGTACCTAGGTGGGTGTTGGACCTCCCACGACTCAGTTTCCTTTGGCACAGGTTGCAAATGGCATCGCTGTTGTCAGAGGCAGACACACAAAAAAAATGCCACACTGCTGAGCTCTGCAATGACGGCATTCTGGTGGTGGACACAGCATGCGTTGATTGGCGTGCTGTCGGGCTGACCCCGGGTGCCGATGCATGCTGTCTGACTGTGCCACTAGCTCCTTGCGACGACCCCCCCCTGCTTCCAACTGGTCTCCTCCTCCTCCTCTCTGTCTCCCCATCTGAACTTTCGCCCTGTTCTTCTTCTCTTCTAGCGGGCACCCACGTGACATCCATGGACGCATCGTCATCATCAACCGCTTCGCTTGTATCTGACAACTCCGAAAAGGAAGCAGCAGCGGGTACAACATCATCATCATCACACCGTACCTCCATGTGTTTAATGCTGCCTGCCTGAGACATATCCCTGTTATCTACATCCTCTAGCAATAATGGTTGCGCATCACTCATTTCTTCAAACGGGTGTGTGAATAACTCCTCTGACATACCAAGTAAAGCGGCTGTGGTGCTAGTTTTGGTGGTGGCGGCAGGCGGGTGAGTGCTATCTTGAGAGGTGCCTGAAGCTAAGCTGGAGGAGGATGGTGCGTCAAGGTTCCGAGCGGAGGCTGTACAAGATTGGGTGTCCTGTGTTAGCTAGTCAACTAAGTCCTCAGAACTTTTAAAGTTCAGGGTACGTGGCTTCTGAAAACTGGGCATTATTCTAGGGCAAAAGGGAATCACAGCACCACGACCACGACGGCCCCTGCGGGGTGGCCTGCCTCTGCCTGTCATTTTTGGGGGGATTTGTGGTACTATGCGCGCAAGCTACTGTGAGACCAGATATGATTGGCAATGTGCACTGGAACAGTTCTGCAGAGCACACACTGTAGGCCTGAGACACCCGCTTGAAGACAAGTAACTGCTATTCAATCTATAACAGTGAAAAACTAATTTTGTTTTTAAAAGCACGCTATAGAGACACCAGATATGATTGGCAATGTGCACTGGAACAGTGCTGCAGAGCACACACTGTAGGCCTGAGACACCCGCTTGAAGACAAGTAACTGCTATTCAATCTATAACAGTGAAAAACAAATTTTGGTTGTAAAAGCACGCTAAAGAGACACCAGATATGATTGGCAACTGTCAAAGCACGCTGGCACAGGTCTGCAGAGCACACGCTGAAGTAGGCCTGAAACACAGACGCTTGCAGACAACTAACTGCTCTTCTATTACAGTGAAAAAAAATTATTTCTTTTAAATCGAAAGCTTAACCAATTGTTAAAACAGATATGAGTGGTGGCACTGGGCTAATAGGCACAGTATCCAATGTGAACCTCACACAGAAGCTGGCAGGCAGGCAACTGCTCTTCTATTACAGTGGAAACAAAATTTTGGTTGTAAAAGCACGCTAAAGAGACACCAGATATGATTGGCAACTGTCAAAGCACGCTGGCACAGGTCTGCAGAGCACACGCTGAAGTAGGCCTGAAACACAGACGCTTGCAGACAACTAACTGCTCTTCTATTACAGTGAAAAAAAATTATTTATTTTAAATCGAAAGCTTAACCAATTGTTAAAACAGATATGAGTGGTGGCACTGGGCTAATAGGCACAGTATCCAATGTGAACCTCACACAGAAGCTGGCAGGCAGGCAACTGCTCTTCTATTACAGTGGAAACAAAATTTTGGTTGTAAAAGCACGCTAAAGAGACACCAGATATGATTGGCAACTGTCAAAGCACGCTGGCACAGGTCTGCAGAGCACACGCTGATGTAGGCCTGAAACACAGACGCTTGCAGACAACTAACTGCTCTTCTATTACAGTGAAAAAAAATTATTTCTTTTAAATCGAAAGCTTAACCAATTGTTAAAACAGATATGAGTGGTGGCACTGGGCAAATAGGCACAGTATCCAATGTGAACCTCACACAGAAGCTGGCAGGCAGGCAACTGCTCTTCTATTACAGTGGAAACAAAATTTTGGTTGTAAAAGCACGCTAAAGAGACACCAGATATGATTGGCAACTGTCAAAGCACGCTGGCACAGGTCTGCAGAGCACACGCTGAAGTAGGCCTGAAACACAGACGCTTGCAGACAACTAACTGCTCTTCTATTACAGTGAAAAAAAATTATTTCTTTTAAATCGAAAGCTTAACCAATTGTTAAAACAGATATGAGTGGTGGCACTGGGCAAATAGGCACAGTATCCAATGTGAACCTCGCACAGAAGCTGGCAGGCAGGCAACTGCTCTTCTATTACAGTGGAAACTAAATTTTGGTTGTAAAAGCACGCTAAAGAGACACCAGATATGATTGGCAACTGTCAAAGCACGCTGGCACAGGTCTGCAGAGCACACGCTGAAGTAGGCCTGAAACACAGACGCTTGCAGACAACTAACTGCTCTTCTATTACAGTGAAAAAAATTATTTATTTTAAATGTAAAGCTTAACCAATTGTTAAAACAGATATGAGTGGTGGCACTGGGCAAATAGGCACAGTATCCAATGTGAACCTCACACAGAAGCTGGCAGGCAGGCAACTGCTCTTCTATTACAGTGAAAAAAAATATTTATTTTAAATGTAAAGCTTAACCAATTGTTAAAACAGATATGAGTGGTGGCACTGACTGTGCAAATGGGCAAGGCATCCAACCTCACACAGAAGCTGGCAGGCAGGCAACTGCTCTTCTATTACAGTGAAAAAAATGATTTATTTAAAATCTAAAGCTTAACCAATTGTTAAAACAGATATGAGTGGTGGCACTGACTGTGCAAATGGGCAAGGCATCCAACCTCACACAGAAGCTGGCAGGCAACTGCTCTTCTATTACAGTGAAAAAAAATTATTTATTTAAAATCTAAAGCTTAACCAATTGTTAAAACAGATATGAGTGGTGGCACTGACTGTGCAAATGGGCAAGGCATCCAACCTCACACAGAAGCTGGCAGGCAGGCAACTGCTCTTCTATTACAGTGAAAAAAATGATTTATTTAAAATCTAAAGCTTAACCAATTGTTAAAACAGATATGAGTGGTGTCACTGACTGTGCAAATTGGCAAGGCATCCAACCTCACACAGAAGCTGGCAGGCAGGCAACTGCTCTTCTATTACAGTGAAAAAAAAATATTTATTTTAAATCTAAAGCTTAACCAATTGTTAAAACAGATATGAGTGGTGGCACTGACTGTGCAAATGGGCAAGGCATCCAACCTCACACAGAAGCTGGCAGGCAGGCAACTGCTCTTCTATTACAGTGAAAAAATATATTTATTTTAAATGTAAAGCTTAACCGATTGTTAAAACAGATATGAGTGGTGGCACTGGCAAATAGGCACAGTATCCAATGTGAACCTCACACAGAAGCTGGCAGGCAGGCACCTGCAATTACATTACACAGGAAAAAAAAAAAAGCAGCCTGATGTTCTAGCCCTAAAAAGGGCTTTTTGAGGTGCTGTCCTTACAGCAGAGATCAGATGAGTCCTTCAGGATTGTAGTGGACACTGAATACCCTAGCCTAGCTATCAATTTCCCTATGTAATCAGCAGCAGCTAAACTTTCCCTCCTCTCACTAAGCATGCATCTTCCGAATGAATCGAAAATGGATGCTGGGAGGGAGGTTGGAGGGTGTGGAAGGGAGGGAGTGCTGCTGATTGGCTGTAATGTGTCTGCTTTTCGGCGTGTAAGCACGCCATTGTCAGGAGCAAGTAGTGAAGCTGGCTAGACTCCAAATTTAAATAGCAGTAAATAAAGAATAGCAATATATTGTGCCGATTAAAATAAGTAGTAACATTTTCGAGCTTTCAAGTTTGATACAATTTGATTGATTGGTTATATAGAAGATAGTTTAATTTTGCAACACTTATTGCTGTTTCTGAATTTGCCGCGATCAAAAGAATGCCGGCAAATACTATATAAGTGGACACAACGACACAGACCTCATCCATTGAGAAAGCCGCCGAAGCAGAGAAACGCGTCTGGAGAGGTCTGACTCCCATCGATACCAGCCAACATTTGCACTTCAAAGAGAACTATAATTAGATATTTTTTTCAGCATTACACATTTTTGCTGACTCAGGACGCCGAGCATTTCAAATAAGATCTGGACTTTTGCATGATTTCTATTAGTAATTCTTAATAGACATATTATTTGCAATAGATGTTATTTTCTTTTTATATTTGTCTGTATTTTATTACTAAATGTATTTTTAATTAATTTTGAGTGTGCCAGCAAGGTCAGTAATTATGATCTATTAGAAGAGAAGGGTTTATTTATGTATTTATTTATTTGTTCTATATTGTATAGGTTGTTAGGTTTCCTATTTGTTTACCCTATTCTCATCTATTTTTATTTAATCAGCGCTCCACTATCTACATTTTTTTCTCATATTCCCAATTTAAATAGACCTGCTAATCTGTAAGGAATTCACAGCAGCAGTTCTAATGTTTGGTTTTCTAAAGGTAGGGGCGTGTCAAGCTTAAGGCTCGCCCCTTAACCATTCGGATTGGTCACCTTAATGAATCCAGAGCCCAGAATTTCGCTGGAGAAGAGAAGGCAGTGTGTCTTATCTTCCGCACACCCCTGACATAACCAGGTAGGTCACTCGAATTACATACCCACGTGGGGTGCCCACGTCATCTAGATAAGCATGAAGGTCTGCGGGAGGAGGAGTGTCAGTCTTTAGGTACGCCTCTATGGTGTCCCATAGGGCCAACCTGTGGGCATTTCTAACAAGCTAAAGGTGAAGGGCATTACAGTCCAAAGGCACACCCCTCCCAAGGCATGCCCGTCAGCCTGTTGTCACAATTACCAGGAAAATCCAAACACGCAGACAGATCACAGACACACAGATATTGCAATACCGGTCCTTAGAATGGCCGTTTATGCAAAAGAGAGAGATTAATCAGATTACATGCCTAGGTCTAGGATAACAGAAAACAGAGTAAACAAGAAACGAGCCAAAGTCAGTAACCAGAGAATGAACCACAACACAAACGAGCTATTGGGCTATGAAAGACCACAACAAGGCACTGAGGCAAGGGGAGGGGGGGGGGAGGTGAACTTATATACACACACGGTGTCTCTGATTGGCTAATTTCCAATTAGTGTTAATGAAAACATATCTATTTCTATCTATCTATTACTATCTATCTATCTATTTCTTTCTATCTATATCTATCTCTTTCTATCTAATTATTTATTTCTATCTATATCTATCTAATTCGTTCTATCAATCTATATCTATCTCTTTTTATCTAATTATTTCTATCTATTTCTTTCTATCTATATCTATTTCTAACTAATTCTTTCTATCTATCTATATCTATCTATCTAATTATTTCTATCTATTTCTTTCTTTCTATCTATTTTTTATCTATCTATTTCTTTCTATCTATCTATATCTCTCTTTCTATCTAATTATTTCTATCTATTTCTATCTATCTAATTCTTTCTATCTATTTCTATCTATCTCGTTCTATCTATCTCTTTCTATCTAATTATTTCTATTTCTATCTAATTATTTCTATTTCTATCTAATTCTTTCTATCTATCTATCTCTATCTATCTATCTATTTCTTTCTATCTATCTATATATATATCTATTTCTATCGATCTATTTATATCTATCTATTTCTATCTATCGATCTATTTATATCTATTCCTTTCTAGCTACCTAATTCTCTCTATCTATTTCTATCTATCTATCTATCTCTTTCTTTCTTTCTATCTATCTAATTATTTCTATCTATTTCTATCTATCTAATTCTTTCTATCGTAGTATAATGTACAGGAAGTGAAGCGATATAAAGTAGATAAGCCCCTATCACCAAATAAAATAAATTTATACTTACAACAAAGAGAAATGTACAGGCACTCTTCCATCTGATAGGTGCTGGATATCTGGGTAACCCACTCCTGGTACCTCAAAATAATATATACAATATCAAACGATACCGCACTCTATATTAAGTAATACTGTAGAGCAAATTCTTGCAAATATAAATTTATTAGATATGTAAAGATAAAAGAATATCTCAAAAATATTATTAATGGAAAAACGTATCTACAATCTCACCATGAACACCTAGACAATAATAAATATATACAATAAGCCCCCAATTTAATCCGAAAATGACAATGAAGCAAGGTGCACAAAGGCACTAAATGATAGAGAGCCCTCTATCCGCTATACAAAATGTACACAAGAGTCCATCAACAATGTTGAGAAAATGTATGTAAAAAATGGAATATATCCCCAAAAAAACATGAAAAAAAGGAAAAAAATGGAGAAAAAAGAAAAAAGGAAAAAAAAAAAAAAACTGATCCGGGGCCCCCCCTCCCCCCGCGCGAGCGCTTACTCTGCGCAGGCTGGGGCCGCAACACATGGCGGCAGGCACCTGGTCGCAGGGCTGCGACCCGTGCGACCGCGGTATGTATGCCAGTGCATGCATAAACACATACACTTAAAGGACCACTACAGACCCCTAGATCACATCAGCTCAATGAAGTGGTCTGGGTGCCAGGTCTCTCTAGTTTTAACCCTGCAGCTGAAAACATAGCAGTTTCAGAGAAACTGCTATGTTTCACTGAGGGTTAATCCAGCCTCTAGTGGCTGTCTCATTGACAGCCGCTAGAGGATTTTCTGCGATTCTCACTGTGAAAATCACACTGAGAAGACGCTGAACGTCCATAGGAAAGCATTGAGTAATGCTTTCCTATGGGCGGTTTGAATGCGCGCGTGGCTCTTGCCACGCATGTGCATTCGGAGCTGAGAGGCGGATGGGGACGGAAAGATCCCCAGCGTTAAGGGAGTCCGGCGCTGGAGAAAGGTAAGTGCTTAAGACACACACACACACACTCACTCACTCTAACACTAACACACACACTCACTAACACTAACACACACACTCACTAACACACACACTCACTAACACACACACTCACTAACACACACACTCACTAACACACACACTCACACTAACACACTCACTAACACTAACACACTCACTAACACTAACACACACACTCACTAACACACTCACTAACACTAACACACACACACACACTCTAACACTAACACACACACTCTAACACTAACACACACACACACTCACTAACACACACACACTCACTAACACACACACACTCACTAACACACACACACTCAAACGGTTTGTTTTTTTTTTGTTTGTTTTTTATCCCCCCAGCCTCCTTACCTGTGGGAGAGCTGGGGGGATTCGCTGGGGTCCAGTGGTGTTGCTGGCCAGGCTGTCACCTGGCTGTCACCACTCACTAAATACATTTACTTACAGTTTGAATCCTCTCCTCCTCCTCCTCTTCGGTCTTCAGCTGTCAGCTCAAGCCACTCCCACAGCAGTGCTGACAGCCTCAGCACACAAAGCTCGTGCACAGTGCTTTGTGTGCTGATAGCACCTCTGAAGTATTCACCCATGCGTGAATACGTCAGACGTGAATGAGGCCTTTTTAGGGCCTCTGAACTCGGAAGTCCCTCTGGTGGCCGTCTGATTGACTGCAACAAGAGGTGTTCCAAGCTTCCAATGTAAACACTGCATTTTCTCAGAAAATGCATTTTACAAGAAAAAGGCTGCAGGGAGCTGTAGCACTCACCTGAACAACCTCATTAAGCTGAAGTTGTTCAGGTGACTATAGTGTCCCTTTAAATATACATATAACATAGAAAAATAAAAAAGACAAAACCAAGACATATATATCAACACAAAACCACATTATGCCTCCAATAATAAATATGTCATATTCCTCATAGATTATTACATCGATATATACAGATACATACAACAAAGAAAAAAAAAGTTTCTGCGAAGCCGAGATAAAAGAGGGGTGTAAAGATGCCCAGACATATGTTACAGGTAATGATATCTATTTTGAACTCAGGCCTGTTGAATTTTCCTTAGCCATGCCTGTCAAATAGCCTGTCTTTTTGGTGCATTCAGGAACGGGATGCTTAAATGTCTTTCCATCCTTAGCTGTAAGAACAATTGAGCTTTAATTAGCTCCCATGGTAATTCTTGCGTTTGTTTCCAATTGCGTGCAAGAATGATCTTATAGGCAATAAAACAATGTATAATAAAGCTCCAATTATTTTGTGAGATGTTTGGCCAGTGCATATGAAACAGTGCGACTTCAGGCTTCCTCTCTAATTTTACCTTTGTCTTATCCAAAATATATTTAAAGAGTAAGTCTAATGCTTTCTGGATATATGGGAAGCTCCACCATATATGGAGGTAGGTACCTTGTTTGAGGCCACATCACCAGCACATAGAAGAGATATTCTGATACATCCGTGCTATTCTATTTGGGACCAGGTACCACCTGTCTATAACTTTATAGTGGGTTTCAACTAAGTTCAAGCATTGTACTTGTTTACGAGTAATTTTGAGAGCTTTACACCATTCTCGATGGTCTAAGACACAATTAAAATATTTTCCCATACTTTCTTCTGGGGCAGGCTATCTGAATGATTTATCAGTGAGCACTTCCTGTCAGTCCGCCGGCGGCTGGGTACAGGAAACAGAGGTTCCTGTCCCGCGTTCCGCGCCGACAGGCCACGCTTCATTGAGAGACTGGCAGGAGGGAGCACTCTGCGCTTCCCTCCTGCCGGTCACTCATATCTGGTCGCCCTCTATACAGCAGTGCTGCGCCGCCTAGGGCTTGCTAAAGCGCTCAGGCGGCGCAGCATGAGGAGCTGCACCGGTGATTCCGGGCGCAGGGATCCGGCGCCCCCTGCTAAATTGCGCCCTAGGCGGCTGCCTAGGTCGCCTTACAGGTAGCGCCGGCCCTGGGAGGAGGGCACGACTTTCACCTCCCCCAGAGTCCCCGGCAGGGGGCAGGGTCGGGATCTCCCTGCAGGCTCCAACATGGCGGCGCCCATGCAGTGGAGGCCGGCGGCATATGGAGCACGCGTATGTAGAGAGTGACAGGGAGGTGAGGGAAGGGAAGCAGACAGGCCTAGGCAGGTTCCAGTATTGCGGCGGAGTCGGCTGCCATACTCTATGATACAATATGCTAGAGTAGGTGGTCTGACTTCCGCTGCCCACCCCCCCCACCCCCGCCTCCATATTGTCCAAGTCCTGGGTCATTGGGTGCGGCCCTGCATACTTACCTTGGAAGAAGAACTGTCCACAATGGCCTCTTCTGCTCCCTATAGTGTTTGAGTGCCTGCAGTCTCCTCAGTTCCACATCAATTTAGACCTGGCTGCCAGCACCTGAAGGGGGTAAGTTTTAAAAAAATATATATACATTTTTTTAATTTAACACTGTAACCCCCTGTCAGGACACTAGGGGGTCAGAGTGACAGGGAGTTACAGGCTCCTACTCCCAGTCACTTTGTCCCCAAATACCCTATCACCTTTTGTCTCTCTGTATCCCATTTCTCACTCCTTTGTCACTGTGTCCCACAAGCCCCATTTCACTTTCCCTAATTGTTCAGTCTTGATTCACTGTATGTGCTTAAAGGAATACTGTAGTGTCAGTAATACAAAGCTGTATTCTTGGCACTACCGATTCCTCTGCTTCCCCCCTCCCTCACGCCCACCCCCACTTCCCCCTGGTAAATAAAGGGTTAAAAACCCCTTTATTTACTTACTTATCTCAGCGCTGATGTCCCTCAGTTCTGGGTTGAAGCTCCTCCCTCCCGCAATGAGTGAGGTCTAATGCACAAATGCCGCACACGCATTAGTCCTCCCCATAAGAATCCATCAGATAATGGACCAAAAGTCTGTTTCGATTCCGAAAGCACCCCCAGTGGCTGTCTGGGAGACAGCCACAGAGGGCAGACTTAGTGCAGCAATGTACACATTGCAGTTCTCTGGAACTGCAATCTTTTACATTGCAGCACTAGGTGCAAAAGGGACACAGTATCCAGACGACTTCAATGAGCTGAAGTGGTCTGGGTGCCTACAGTGTCCCTTTAAAGTGGCGCTGTCACCGTCTGGGGACTTTGAAGAATTTGCAAAGACCCAGGTAAGAGCGAGATTTACTTACCTGAACCTGTCCCTCACATGTGCAGCGATCTTGTTCGGTCTGCTCTGATGTGCTTGCTGTACTCTCACGCATGCGCAATTCCCTGCAGCTGTTACTGGTGACTGCTTTCAGGATAAACGCTTAGACTCCACCCTGAGTATAAGAAAGTCAGGAGGGGGAGAAATACATAGACAAAGTAGTCCATACTTTGTCTCTGTTTATCTCTTGACTGAGTGTTAGAATTCCACTGAAATTCCAAGTCAGAATATTTTTTTTTTTTTTCGTTTTTTATTTCAGACAATACCAGCCAAAAGATTTTTCAGATACATCATAGTTTAAGGCTTTGGTAAAAAGTCATCATCAATAGTGTATTCCCTGCTCCTGTCTCTCTTTTGACTTAATCCTAATTTAACCTTTTCTTTCTTTTACTTTCCCTTTTCTTTTCTCTTCCTCTTCTTCCTTCCCTTTCTTTTCTTTTCTCCCTCCCTTTCCTCTACCCTTTTCTTTCCTTTTCTTTTTTCTTTAAATAATCACCTGTTTCTTAACGTTCTTTAATTCAATCTTGTGAGAGACTGTATCTGAGTTGATACAATGAATAATGGGGGTTAGTTAACGTCTCTATTATTATAAGAAAAAAAAAAGAGAAAAAAAGAAAAATCTCAATCCACATTCGTTCATCAATCACTCATACAATTTCTTGGTACAGTAGTGGTGTCTCATTAGTCTTATCTCTAATTTTACAGTCTGGAAGTATATGATGGATATCTTATATTATTTCTTGTGTTAAACCCTTTTCCTCTTGTTCCAGCAATTTTAACCAATTAATCAAAATATCATTATCTCTATACTTACTTCTAATTCTATTTACTCCTATTTCCATTCGTATCTGAAATTTTACTTGTTGTATGAGCATCACTTTAGAAAATTCCTGTGTCTTTTTCCAGTTTCTGGCTATAATTATTTTTGACGCTATCAAGCAGTGTGTTGCCAATATTTGTTTTCTTTTATTTAAGGTAGGCCATCTTAAATGTAACAGCATCATATCTGGACTAGTCTCTATTTTAATGTTATCTAATTTGAGTAACAACATTTTCACCCAACTCCACAAGGTGGTCACTTTTTTACAATTCCACCATATGTGAAGATAATCCCCTCTTGTTTCTCCACATCTCCAACATAGGTGATCATTATCTGCTGATATTTTAGACATTCTAGAAGGTACTAGGTACCATTTATTTATCCCCTTATAATGGATTTCTATTAAATGTATGCTGTGCACGTATTTATTCACCTTAAATAATGTCTCATACCATGTTGCTATATCTATATTAATATGTAAGAGTTTCTCCCAGCTTTTTATTGCTGTTGGATAATTTTCTGTTACACTAGGATGATCTCATCCACAGCAAGATGCAGCACAGCAAAGGAGTAAACCTAAGTAATATTACCTTCTAAACCCCTAGAGTGAGGGGGTATTGGTAGTTTTTTTTCCCAAAAGTTTTAGTGATCCTTTAAGCTGGTGCTTATTTGATAGAAGTTCAAATTTGTATCCATCAGCAGTGGGGATATGATGTTCCTGCAAGTTGTTTCTTGTCACATAATTGTCAAAAGACTTTTAACCTCCCTCGCCCACACCCCCAGAAAGACTGCAGTAAATTGTATATATGTTGTCTGACCTTGAATGAGCTAAGCGAATGAAATCTGGTGCAGTATCTGGAAGCCCACACAGTTAATTTCTCATGTGTAACATTTGCTACTTTAACTTGATCAGCTGTTGCTACTATATATGTATGCCTTCTTCCTGGACTTACTCTAGCACCATTAAAGGAGAGAAGTAGCTAGCTAAAACAATATTCAGTCTTAGATGATGCATGTCAGAGTTATTGTCTGAAAACATGATGTTAAATCTCAGTTATGCTGTAGGCAGCCAAGGATAAAAAAAATGTTATGTCATAGTTATTAATTTTGATATAAGTATTATTAAAAGGAGAATTTGTTGTATTTTAATAATCTTGGGCATTTTGACTTTCCCCATTTGTAAAAATAGCATAACATGTATGGGTCATCTTTATTTTTGTACCAGCATAAAATTGCAGAGAATGGGTTGGCATACCAAAGCTATGTCCGAACTTGTAAGGGGGACCTAGCTTAGAACTAGGTATGTGTGAGGGGGTCCTATGCCTTGCGCATATTTATGTATGATAACATCTATGAGTAGTTTCAGCTCTAAAACCTTGCCAACTATTCTGGTGAGTATTCTAGAATACTTTTTTGAAGAATAGAGAAAATATTGGATGTATATATATTTTTATACTCTTATCTGTCTGCCTGTCCATCCATCCTTCCATCCATATACTGTATAATAAATGTACAGTGTCAAGGTTATTGATAATTAATATTCTTTATATATGTACTAAACAACCAAGTAACTCTCCAGTCAAAAACAATGGAGTAACAGAAGGGGGATTATGTCAGGGTAATCTTGTTATTATTTTGTGGATTTGCTATCAAACGTGTTGAAGTATTTTATTGTGTGTATATCTATCTACATAAAGGGCTAGCGCTACCATAAGGCGGCACAGGCGGCCATCTTAGGGCGCTCCGGCCCGGGGGGGGGGGGGGTGCGCAAATATCTAGTTGACTGGCAGGAGAGATGTACGGTCATTTACTGTAGCATGGCTCACTCAGAGGAGCACTGCGGCAGCCCACTGGACCACAGGCTGTGGATCCACTCCAGGTCTCCAAAGGGTAGGGAGACTGAGCGGATTAAAAGTATGTGTCTTACAATACTGCCCCTGTTCACTTACCCCCATAATACTGCTCTACCCGTCATACTGTTCCTATCCCCCCAGTACCCCACAATGCTGCCCCCTACTCCCCTTCCCCCACAATTGCCCCAGTCCCGCATAATAGTGCTCCTGCCCCCCATACTGTTCCTAACCCCCCAACATAGCCCCAGTCCCCCATAATGCTGCCCCTGCTACACCCCCACTAAAGCTCCAAACCCCACAATACTATTCTGATCCCTCCACCATAGCTCCAAATCCCACAATAATGTTCCTATCTCCCCCCACCATAGACTCAATCCCCTACAATACTGTTCCTATTCCCTCACTAATACCCCTGTCCCACACAATACTGTCCATATCCCACCACACCACACTAAAGCCCCATTCCCCACAATACTGTTCCTAACCCTACCACTAGCACCCCAATCCCCTATAATACTGCCCTTTTCCCCCACACTAAAGAATTAATCCCCCACAATATGGGCCCTGTCCCCATACTAAAGAATCAATCTGCGACAATACGGCCCCTCCCCCATCACAATAATGCCCCAATCCCCCACAATACTGCCTCTATTCCCCCCTCGCTGAAGTCCCTATCCCCCCCACAATACTGCCTCTATTCCCCAATACTACTCCTATCTCCCCTTGACTAAAGCCTTAGTCCCACACACACACAGTACTAAAACTCTATTGTACAGCGCTACAGAATTTATTGGCGCTATATATATATCATAATAATAATAAAGTCCCTATCCCACACAATTCTGCGCCTATCCCCCACACTAAAGCACAGTGACGCAGAAAGGGACTGGTGGGCAAGTAAGAGACACAGAGGTGTTGTGTAAGACACTAAAGGGAGATATAATACACTAAAGGAGGTGTTACACACACAGGTAAGAAATTCAAAAGAGGAGTTACGAGGCACACAGGGAAAGATGATTTTTTTTGGGGGGGGAGGGGGGTGGATAGTGGCAAAATGCATATTTGCCTGGGAAGCCTAAAATCCTTGCACCGGCCCTGTATACATAATGTCTGTAATTTTGAATTCTAATTTGTACAAAGCATTTTTTCCCAATAAAACTAATGGGTGAAGCTGTATTTATGTCATCTGGTTGCTTTTGTAACAGGTGTTTTCTAGGCAGTTTAATTCACAAGTAAAGAGCTGAACTTGCTAAGTAGTCTAAGTAGCTAAATTGACTGGTTTTAATCCAATTACTTAGTGGTGAGGCTGTACATAACTTTCATTTGAATTTAGTTTCTACTAAGTTAGTTACAGTTCTAACAAGAGGTCTCCCCAGGAGTTTATATTTCAGATTAAACTAATAAAAAGAAAATTATCATCATTTTATATTATTAGTTAAAATAAATATCATGTGTTGCAATCTGTGTGTGCACTATTTAATTCTTCATTTGTAACAGACACAGTGTAAAGTAGGCCAGTGATTTTGAAGATCTTATGTATAAGCATGCAGTCAGTATTCACAGGGATGTATCTATCGCAAGGCAAACAAGGCATTTGCCTTGGTCGGCAATTTCCAGGGGGGCGGCAAAAAAACGCCAAATGCCAAGGCTAATGCCTTGTTTGCCTCGTTTTATGGGGGCCCAAGAGCTGGCCGACTGGCCACCTTTGGGCTCCCCGGGGGGCAGGCAGTCAGTTGTTTCCCAGGCAGGCAGCGAGGGAGCACTTTCTCTTCGCTCCCTCGCGTGACCCGCAGTGATGCTGGGAGCTGGAATATAACGTCAGTTCGGCTCCTGGCATCACTCTGCGGCACGCGAGGGAGCTGAGCAGAGAGATCACAGCTCCCTCGTTGAAAAATCAGAGCGCCTGCCTGCTGAGTGATTGTGCGCGTCTGCTAGTAAGTGTATGTCAGTGTGTGTCTAAATGACTGTATGTTTGTCAGATTGTGTCAAATCAGTCAGTGTATGTGTGTGCTGGTCCGTGAGTGTGTGTCTGTCAGTCAAAATGTGTGTAAGTTAACAGGAAGAGGTGTGGCCTTGGCAGAAAGGGGCGGGTACATTTAAATTAGGGGGTGCCCAAGATCTGTCATTCCTAGGGCAGCACCATTTCAAAATACACCACTGAGTATTCACTATGTCTGCAGGCAGGGCCGCCATCAGGGGGTGACAACCATGACGGTTGTCACGGGCCCGGCGGTCCTGGGGGGCCCGGACTGCACAGGTAATCCTCTGCATGCCCGGGCCCCCAGCCCTTTAATCTGCATATATACATAGCGAGTACCGCTATGTATATATGCCTCTGCGGGCCCAGGATATACTTACCTTCCCCTCCAGCACTCTCGTGAGCCACAGCAGTAAAGCATTGCCGCGGGTTGTCATGACAACGCTCCGCGGCACGCAATGCATGCTGGGCTTGCGTCATAAATAGAGCACTGGCTGGCAGGAGGGAGAACATGGAGGGAGTCTGCTGGGCTCCTCCTTGCTGGCCCAACAAGCGGAGCCACCGGACCACCAGGGAATCCAGTGTCCCCCTCCCTAGCTACAGGTAAGAGGCAGTGAGGGGGGAATACATCTTTTTTTTTTTTTATTATAAAAATTCTACATAAAAAAAAAATAAAAAAACTCCCAGCAGCATTTGGCACACATCCACCACACACATACATCATCAAACAGACAAACTGCATCCACTACACAACCACACACATTATCCACTACACAACCATACACATCATCCACTACACAAACATACACATCATCCACTACACAACCATACACATCATCCACTACACCTCCATACACATCATCCACGACACAACCAAACACATCATCCACCACATAAACACACAAACTGCATCCACAACACAACCATACACATCATCCACTACACAACCACACACATCATCCACTACACAACCACACACATCATCCACCACATAAACACACAAACTGCATCCACTACACAACCATACACATCATTCACTACACAACCATACACATCATCCACTACAGAACCACACACATCATCCACCACATAAACACACAAACTGCATCCACTACACAACCATACACATCATCCGCTACACAACCACACACACCATGCACTACATAAACACACAAAATGCATCCACTACACAACCACACACATCATCCACTACACAACCATACACATCATCCACCACATAAACACACATCATCCACTACACAACCACAAACATCATCCACTACACAACCATACACATAATCCACCACATAAACCACATAAACACACAAACTGCATCCACTACACACATCATCCACTACACACACACACAGCATCCACTACACAAACACACACTCTGCATTCACTATACACACACTACATCCACTAAACATACACTCTGCAGTCACTATATACACACTACTTCCACTACACAGACACACACTGCATTTACTATACACACAAACACTATATCCACTACACAAACACACACTCTGCATTTACTATACACACACACTACATCCACTACACAAACACGCAATCCGCATTCACTATTCACATACTACATCCAGTACACAAACACACACACTGCATTCACTATACACACACACGCTGTCCACTACACAAACATACAATTTGCATCCACTATAAACAGCGTATCCACTTTACTCACGCACTTTGTATCCACTACACACATTCTATAGCCACTATACACACACAAACAAATTCAGTACACACACACTTCATCCTTGTGGGTGGACTTAAGATGGGCCCTATGGGCAGATTTGGGGGCGGGTCATGTGGGCAGACTTGGGGCAGGTCATGTGGATTGACTTGGGGGGCGGGCCCCGGGGGGCCCAGATGGGGGGCTGTGTCAGGGGCCTCAAAATTTCTGGTGGCAGCCCTGTCTGCAGGATTACTACAGTTATATCATGCCCATAGTTTATTAGGTCTCCTCTCAGCTTTGATCTGTATAAGATGCTCAGTGAAAATCTCCTTTACTTACCATGACAAATAAAATTGTCAACAGCTGTATGTAAAACTTTAAAGCATTTCTCCAACCTTTTTTTGTACTGAATAACATAACACCCTATTGACATTATTCTATCAGTTACCCCTGCAAAAACACTCCAATTTTTAAACAAGTTTCTACTCCCCTTTATCCAATTCCTTGCGCTGTTTGGTGCAACTTTGTGTGATGTCACAGGAACCATGCCTAAGGCCAATAAAAGCCTTCTCCTATAGAAGCATTTGATTGGATGCTTTTACGAGCTCAAAGTGCATGCGTATGCTCTTAGTCTGCAAGTGGAGGGGAAAGGGAAAATAGGGAGTGAAGGAGAGAGGGTGGGAATAAAAAAAATACAGAAGCAAAGTGAATAGGACGCATGGAGTGCTAAATCCTGCCTGTAAGGGAGAAGCAGTTACGTCTGTCGGCAGCGTGACTTAACGTTATCAAAGATAACCTCAGTCTAACCCCCCTCAACGCAGGAGGAACCTGAACTCGATTGACCTCCAGCAGCTGTCAGGTGACATTGATTCACAACTGCTATCCTTCCCTCTCCTGACCCTTACTGGCCATCTCCACATATAACACTACCCTCACCTCTGCCTTGAATGCTGCAGCCCCGCTCCAAACATGCACCTCGAGGAGGACATGACCCCAACCTTGGCATACTAAATCAACACACTATCTGCAGAGATGCTCCCGTTGTGCTGAACGCTCCTGGAGCGCAGCCCTTGCCCTCGCCAAACAGTCAGGGACAATTTAGCCGCGAGGCAAACAAGGAATTTGCCTTGGGCAGCATTTTCCAGGGGGCGGCAAAAAAAGCTGCCCCCAAATGCCCAGGGCAAATGCCTTGTTAGCCTCGCGGCTAACTGACATGCTGGGTTGGTTGCTGGGCGGGCGGCGCTGGCGGGCGGCTGGCGAGGGAGCACTTCCTCTGAGCTGTCTGCTCAGCTCCCTCGCGCGCCGCCCGCAGAGTGAGGCTGGGTCATATTCCGGCTCCCAGCCTCACTCTGTGGGCGTCGCGCAAGGGAGCTGAGCAGGCAGCTCAGAGGAAGTGCTCCCTCGCCATCCGCCTACCAGCGCCGCCCACCCAGCAACCAGACCAGCAGCCCAACCGGCAGCCCCACTAGACCCCAGGGAAATAGAGAACCCCCCCCACCAGCATTCCCAAAGGTAAGGAGGCTTGGGGGGTAATTTAAAAAAAAAAGTGTGAATGTGAGTGAGTGTGAGTGCGTCTGTTAGTGTGTGTGTGTGTGTGTTTGTGTATCTGACTGTGAGTGTCTGTTAGTGTGTGTGTCTGTTAGTGAGTGTGTCTGTTAGTGAGTGTGTTTGTTAGTGTGTGTGTGTCTGTTAGTGAGTGTGTTTCTGTTAGCTAATGTATGCGTATCTGTCAGTGAATGTGTGTGTGTGTGTATTTAGAAGGCGGGGCGGGGGGAAGGGTTGGGTGGGGGCGGGATGGGGGCGCCTGAATTTTGTCCTGCCTAGGGCAGCACAAAACCAGGATACACCACTGCAAACAGTCATACTTTTCCGCTCTCATTAGTTCATGCTGCCGCAATCCCAGACGTCTCTTTGACACCTTAAATTCTCTTCTCCGCCCTGCTGTGGCCACCCACCCAAACTAACCTTACAGCTGATAGCTTTGCATGCTACTTTACTGACAAGATTGAACAGCTAAGGAAACAATTATCCCCTCCTTGCCGTTCTTTCCCAACCACACGTAAATCATGCCTTCCTTACCCTTCAGACTTTTTCCCCGGCTACTGAACAAGAGGTGGCTGCGCTTCTCCATTGCTCTCGCCCCACCACTTGGCCGCTCGATCCTGTCCCATCTCACCTCATCAGATCTCTCTCCCCTTGTCTTGTGCCTACCCTAACACACATCTTTAACTGCTCGCTCTCTTCTGGCACTGTTCCTGCTGACCTTAAACATGCCAGTGTAGTACCTATGCTGAAAAAAACATCTCTTGACCCATCCTCCTCCTCTAACTATCGTCCCATATCCCTGCTCCCTTTCTCATCAAAGCTTTTGGAAAGACTTGTCTTTACCCGTGTATCTCGCTTCCTCAGTTCCAACTCTCTCCTTGACCCTCTTCAGTCTGCCTTCCGCCCTCTCCACTCTACTGAGACTGCTCTTATCAAAGTTACTATGACCTAATCGCAGCTAAATCCAAAGGTCACTACTCCATATTAGTTCTCCTTGACCTCTCTGCTGCCTTTGACACCATTGATTATGCTCTCCTCCTTCAAACTCTTCAATTGTTCAGTCTCTGTGACCCTGTCCTCTCTTGGTTTTCCTCCTATCTCTCCCAACGCTCATTCAGTGTCTCCTTTTCCAAGGATACCTCCTCCCCTCGTCCTGTCTCGGTTGGAGTTCCCCAAGGTTCTGTCCTTGGTCCCCTTCTATTTTCTCTTTATACTGCCTCTCTTGGCAAACTTATTGCCTCTTTTGGATTCCACTACCACCTATACGCTGATGACACTCAGATATACCTCTCTTCCCCGGACCTCTCCCCTGCCGTCCTGCAACGTGTCACTGCTTGCCTTTCTTTCATCTCTGACTTGATGTCCTCGTGCTTTCTGAAACTCAATCTCTCTAAAACTGAACACCTTGTCTTTCCTCCTAATACTGATCCTCCTCTCTCGCTCTCCCTTCAAGTCAGTGATATCCACATAAGTCCATCCTTGCAAGCACGCTGTCTTGGCGTCATACGTGACTCTGGCCTCACCTTTGAGCCTTTCATCCAGTTTGTTGCCAAATCCTGTAGGTTCCAACTTAAAAACATAGCCTGCATCCGCCCCTTTCTTGTCCATGCTCTAGTAATTTCCTGCATGGATTACTGTAACCCTCTCCTGATTGGTCTCCCCAAAAGCCATATTGCTCCGCTACAGTCTGTAATGAATGATGCAGCTAGACTGATTTTCCTCTCTAGTCGGTCCTCTCACACCTCACCCCTCTGCCAGTCCTTACCTTGGCTCCCTGTATCCTATAGGAGTCAATTCAAAGTGCTAACCCATACATTTAAAGCACTGAACAATTCTAGCCCCTCTTATATTTCTTCACTGATCCATAGGACCCGTAGGGCCAGCTCCTCTCGCGGGCGGCTCCTTTCCTATGGAATAGCCTGCCTACCGCCATCAGACTCTCCCCTAGTCTTCAATCATTTAAGAAGGGCCTTCAGGAAAGCTTATGGTCTCCCAGAGTAACCTCTACCCCTATAGGGCAGCACTTTACTCTCTCCTCCAGCTCTGCTTCACTCCCACCTTATTTGATTGATAATTCCTATCCTAACGTGTCTTATACCCCACCTCCTATAGAGTGGAAGCTCGTTTGAATAGGGTCCTCTTCAACCTATTGTTCTTGTAAGTTTTCTTGTTATTGTCCTATTTATAGTTACATCCCCCCTCTCATAATATTGTAAAGCGCTACGGAATCTGTTGGCGCTATATAAATGGCAATAATAATAATAATAATAAAGTCAGTAATATAAAAATATGGAAAAACTGAATAACAAGCAGGGTCAGGATACCAGAAATACCCAAGGTCAGAAACAAGCCAGGACAGGATACCAGAATTACACAAAATCACAAACAAGCCGAGGTCAATATCAAAATATATCAAGAGAGACTTAACATAAGTACTAACCACGGGCAGAAACCATGATAGGGCAATGAACAACTATCGAAATAACCTTTATTTCTGCTGACATATTTTCTGATTGGTCCACATCATCTCTGCGACTCCAAATGATTTAATATGGGGTCACCTAGATGACTTGATCACTTTAAGGGCAGGCGTGATGTCATATATTTTAAACACATAAAAGACGCGCCATTCAACATGCAGCGTTTAGCAGTATACAGGGAGAAAACGGCTGAACAGATTAAATATTTCCCACATATCAATTTCTAACTTGCTGAATCTCACATCCAGCTAAACATCCAGTATGTAGCATGATTGACCGTCTTTCAATGTTGGGAAAAACAGTGCTTAATCTTCTGCTTGTAACCAACTGTGTCTGCAAAGGTAGCAGGCACCACAAGACTCACACAACAATAAAATGCATTTGACAAAAGAAGGGATCAGTAGCAAGAGTTGTTTTTCATTTGAAAACAGAGGATTTAAAAAAATTTAAAATAGATAAATAAAGGGGTGTGGCCTGACCGAGGAGTGAGCTGGATGTGTGCGAGTGAAGCTCCGCTCTTACCCGGCCACCATAAGGTACAAAAGCGATAAACCTAGCTGAAAGAGTAATCAGCACCCATGCACAAGAGAAACTATGGCAGACTTGTTTGTGGCCTCTCTGGCTTTGCCGGCAGGACTGCAAGATGGCGGTGGCTAAACCTTGCCCACTGCCTCCACACCGCCCAGCGCAGACATGTTCGCAGCTGGGGACTTGACTCAACCTGATGCAGCCAAGATCTTACATACCTTGGACGAGGTGAAGTCCTACCTCGCGGGCGAATTACGCGCTCCACCGGCAGGGCCGGATTAACATAGGGGCTGATGGAGCTGCAGCTCCAGGCCCAGGCCCATGGAATATGCCCATTTAAAAAAAATAAAATAAAAAAAAAAATAAAAAATTTTCTTTTTTTTTTTTTTTTTTTTTACACACTACTCTAGGTTTACTCTTAGGTTTGCCATCTGACTGGTATTTTACTGGTTTGCCACCTGACTGGTATTTGAGGCTGCCTGGCCGTGCCAGTATTGCAGTAATACCGGCAATACAAATGCAAGTATTTTTCTCAGAATAAATGGAGATTACTCTGCAATACCAGCACCGGCCAGTAGGGGTCACTGTGTGTGGAGAGAGGCAGGGATAGGAAGTTACAGCATATCCCTGCCTCTCTCTACTACTTACTGATCCGTGGGGGAGCAGCAATACAGCACAGAGTCCAGACAGCAGCTCTACAGCTCAGGTAAGAGAGGGATGGGGGGAAAGGCAGCAGGGGCACACGGGGACACTGAGACACTAGGGGACACTGAGGCACTAGGGGACATATGGGGACACTGAGACACTAGGGAAAACAGACACTAGGGGACAAATGTGGACACAGACACTAGGGGACACTGAGACACTAGGACACATGGGGACACAGACACTGGGAGACCTGGAAACACTCAGACACTTGGGGACACTGGAAAACATGGGGACACTGAGACACTAGGGGACACTGGGACACATGGGGATGCTGAGACACATGGGGATGCTGTGAAACATAGGGACATTGGGAGACACTGAGAAATTGGGACACAGAGACACTATGTCCCCGTTTCTCCCCATGTCCCCCATCCAGTGTCGCTAGTGTCTCAGTGTCCTCAAGTCTCCCAGTGTCTGTGTCCCATGTCTCTCAGTGTCACTAGTGTCCCCATGTGTCCCAGTGTCCCTATGTGTCCCAGTGTTCCCATGTCTATGTCCACAACTGTCCCCATGTCTCCCAGTGTCCCCAAGTGTCTGTCTCCCAGCCAGTGTCCCATAGTCTCCCGGTGTCCCCATGTCTCTGGGTCCCTAGTGTCTTAGTGTCCCCAAATGTTTCAGTGTCCCCATGGCTCCCAGTGTCTGTGTTCCTAGTGTCTCAGTGTGCCTAGTGTCCCCATGTCTCCCAGTGTCCCTATATGTCCCAGTGTCCCCATGTCTATGTCCACAACTGTCCCCATGTCTCCCAGTGTCTCCAAGTGTTTGTCTCCCAGCAAGTGTCCCCAGTGTCCCCTAGTCTCCCAGTTTCCCCTAGTCTCTCAGTGTCTGTGTTCCCATGTCTCTGTGTCCCTAGTGTCCACAAATGTTTCAGTGTCCCCATGTCTCCCTAGTGTCTCAGTGTCCCCATTTCTCCCAGTTTCCCTAAATGTCTCAGTGTCCCCATGTCTCAGTGTCCCCATGTCTCTGTGTCCCCCGGTCTCTCAGTGTCCCCGGGTGTCTCAGTGTCCCCCGGTCTCTCAGTGTCCCCGGGTGTCTCAGTGTCCCCGGGTGTCTCAGTGCCCCCATGTCTCACTGTGTCCCCAGTATCCTAGTGACATGGGGACACACTGAGACATTGGGACACTGGGAGAAATGGGGACATTGAGACACTGAGAGACTAGGGGACTGGGCGACATGGGGACACTGACACTGTGATACCTAGGGACACTGAGACACTGGGTGACTTGTGAGACTGAGACACTGGGAGCAATCCACCTATACAGCAGAATCAAACTGTGAGTAGTCTGTTGGTGATTTTACAGAATTTTCTCTGATGTCACTCCTTGTGATTATACAAATGATTAAGGCTGGTATTTTTTTCCAAGAAAGGTGGCAACCCTAACTACTCTTCACATACTCTTGTTTAAAGGAGCACTATATGGTCAGGAACACAATCATGTATTTCTGACCCTATTATGTTAAAACCACCACCCTGGCCCCTTCTTGCCTCCCTAAGTATAGTTAAATATAACTTGTATTCAAGTCTGCAGCTGCTGGCTCTGCCTCTGAACTGACTGTCTGCTGACATCATCAGAAGTGGTGGTCTGAGCAAATTACAATACTTCCCCATAGGATTGGCTGAGACTGTCAACTATGCAGATCAGGGCCAGCACAAGTCCAACATAGCCCTGGCCAATCAGCATCTCCTCATAAAGATAAATTGAATCAATGCATCTGTATGAGGAAAGTTCAGTGTCTGCATGCCGAGGGTGGAGACACTGAATGGCAGTGCTGCACACTAGGCAGTACTGCCCCAGGAAGCACCTCTAGAAGCCATCTAAGGAGTGCCCAGTGGAGTTATTTTCTCTGAAAAGACAGTGTTTACTGCAAAAGGCCTGGATGGAATGATTCTACTTACCAGAAAAAAATACAATAAGCTGTAGTTGTTATGGTGACTATAGTGTCCCTTTAAGTTTGGAAGCTTAAGAGGGATGTATGGGAACAAAACTTGTGTGGACTGGCTGACAATAAAATTAGTTTGGGTAATGCAGACGCTGGTCTCTCTAACACTGTGGCATGTCCCCTTTCTTCTACACTCACTACATACACCTTTTCTCTGTCTCAGACTATATACCAGGAACTTCTGCCTGCTAGTAAGAAGGTAAGGAGACAAGTGGACATGTGAGTGCTAGGGGACCGCCCTTAGAAAGCATGGAGTGAGCGCATTTTAGGATGCATTTATGTCAAGCTCAGGATGCTGCCTGCATAGTATGCCCTTAGTTGGACAGTCTGCAGGATTGGCTGGCAGCCTGACATGCATTCATACCAGGCTGTCCTTCAAATTCTTTAGACAGACATGCCCCCTTTTTGGGAGGCATGACTGTTTTAGTGTTTTTGGTCAATAAGATCCCGTAATTAGGCCCATCATAATTGTCAGCACCAGGCCCAGTGTGCTCTTAATCCGGCCCTGTCCACCGGTGTCTTGAGGGGCGAGATCCAGGCATTGGGTGCGCGGACGGCACGACTGGAGCAGAGGTTAAAGACCACAACGGAGGCACATAATGTTGCAGCATTATGGATGAACTCCCTCACGGCCCGCATCATTTCGGCGGAGCTGGAGATCAAAGATATGGGCAACCGATTCAAAGGCGCAATAATGTGCGCATTTGAGGTTTACCCGAACGCCCTGGTGAACACCCACTGGCGGACCTGAGCATTTTTAAACCATTACTCCTGGTCGTCTCGGAAAATGTATGGCACATGGAGCAGGCTCATGGTCCGCTCCGTGTCAGGAGGACAGAGTCAAACGTCCCCAGGACATTATAGTCCACTTCCTCCATTATCCCATTAAGGAGACGGGAGGGCCCAATTACACATGAAGGTGCTAATCTAACAGTGTACCAAGACCTGGCCCCACTTACGCTCTAGAGGAGATGAGAATGGAAGCCAATTACGGAGTGCGCTGCACCAAGGGCTATCCCTTTAAGCCCCTTGTCTTCAAAGATGCCCTCACGTTCTACAACCAGGAGAAGACGCTGCTGCTTTCCTTGGTACCCTGGGGCTTTAGGTGCCGAGCAACCTACCTCCCACATTGGGTGATGCTACCGACTTACCACAACTACCGAGGTAATGGTTCCTGGCCGGTGATTGAAAGACGCCACGGGACGACAAGGTGATTTCCTTCCTTTCTTGGAAAGTTGAGGCTCCGCACGGAGTTATGTTATATTTGGTGTGGCAAATGGCCAGGGCCAGATTAAGAGTCCAGTGGGCCTGGTGCTGACAATTATGAGGGGCCTAAATACAGAATATTATCGACCAAAAACACTAAAACAGTCATAACTCTTGAGCTATTATGTATCTGGTAGAGATGTTGCCGGAGGGAAACTCATAGGATGCAGCTATAAGAACTCAGATTCTCTTAAAGTATGCTAATCTCTCTCTAATCCATGCTTTCATCTTTGAAGTAAACCCATACCTCCTAACAGCAGTGTCCAGTGAAGTAGGAAGTCAATGGGCAGTTTAAAAGGGTGGGCCACTGAAGCGGATCATGTAACCAGAACTCCCGAAACATTGAACATGCCCAAAAAGGAGATGTTTCTGCCCAAAGAATTGGAAGGCTAGCCTTGCATGAATGCATGTCATGCTGCCTGCCAAGCATGCATGCTGGCCAACAGCATCCTGAGCTTGGCATAAATGCGTCTAGTGATGCGCTCGCTCCATGTTTTCTAAGGACTGCCCCCTAGCACTCTCATGTCCACTTGTCTCCTTACCTTTTTACTAGCAGGCAGAAGATCCTGGTATACTGCCTGAGACAGAGAAAAGGTGCATGTAGTGAGTGTAGAAGAAAGGGAACATGCCACAGTGTTAGAAAGACCGAAGTCAGCATTACCTTAACTAACTTCATTTCAGCTAGTCCACACAAGTTTTGTTTCCATATATCCCTCTTAAGTTTCCATACTTAAGCAAGAGAATGTGACGAGTAGTTAGGGTTGCCACCTTTTATGAAAAAAAAATACAGGCCTTACTAATATGCATAACTAATTATGTATGCGTGACATCACATGATGTAAATCACAAGAGAAAATAAGAGAAAATTCTCTAAAATCAACAAAAAACTACTTAGTTTGATTCTGCTGTATAGATAGTTTCCAGTGTCCCCATGTCGCCCAGTGTAACCTAGTGCCTGTGTCCCCATGTCTCCCAGTATCCGCATGTCACTAGGGGAAACTGAGACATGTGGGGACACTGGGGGACACTGAGACTATGTATCACAGTGTCCATATGTCTCCCAGTGTCTCAGTGCCCCATGTCTCCCAGTCTCCCCATGACGCCCAGTGTCCCCTAGTGTATGTGTCCCCATGTCACTAGGGGACACTGAGAGGCATGGGGACACTGGGAGACATGGGGACACTGAGACACCAGAGACACTGGCTGGGAGACATGGGGACACAGACATGCAATACCAGCACCGGCCAGGTGGCCTCAAATAAATACCAGCCAGGTGGCAACCCTAAGAGTAGTGTTTAGAAAAATGTAAAAACAAAATATTATTTTTTATATTAAAATCAATGGCCCTATTCTATGGGCATGGGTTGGGGTAGGGTTAGGGTTTGGTTACGGGTATGGTTAGAGGCAGGTTTGGGGTAGGGTTAGGGGTAGGATTAGGAGTAAGGGGTAGGGTTAGTAGTACGGTTAGGGAATTGCCGAAGTCCCGAATTTTGGAAGTCCAAACCGAACCAAATTTTTTGCCCATGCACACCCCTAGAAAATGTCATTATTTTCTACCCACAGAAAACACAGGGAGCTGTTAGCAACATGTTTTTTAGTAACAGCTGACGGTACCTCGATGTCACTACTTGTAAAATTAAAAGTAGTGTAACAGCCTTGCGTACTAAATAAATATGTTAGCAAGATACATACTCTATTTGCTAAATGCCATTTTCATACAACTTTTACTTAGCATTAAAAAATTTTAACGCCAGCCATTATTACATTTTGCAGGTAGTGTTTAGTGAATAAACCCATTTCTATGTTCTAGCAGGGAATTCTAACATAAAATAAACCAGCCAGCTGTCATATTCATCATGTCATGACATGTTACATTGCAGCGCATTAGTGGGTTAAGACTTCATTTTTTCTCCGAAACTGCTCAACTGAAACCTCTGAACAGTAACATTTCCAAGGTTTCCAAAAAAATACACGTTTTTTTTTTGTTTTTTTTTAAATATTGCTCATTTGCAAAAGTTTAGCACTTTCTGAGCTTGTAAGAGTATCACACTTTACAACCCAGCTACTGAAACATGTGTGTCTGTATATGTATGAATGCATGTATATATGTGGAATCCATCATTCCCCTTTATCTGTCCTGCAATCCCATAAAAATATATAAAATATTTTATTCTGAAAATACAGGTTTTATTGCACTGGCTAAATTAAAGAGGCACTAAAATCAACACAAAAGCCCAACGCTGTGGTTATGTGGCTAATAAGCTCTGAGTACAGTTCTTTGTCATACCATTTCGGAGCAGTTTGACAATAATCATGCCTTTTCTCTGCCAAATTCATAATGAGGAACTTACTCATCTCAGAGTGCTGAGGACCGGTTAGTCCAGTGGTTTCAGCCAATTAACACTGCCCAGGTTAGGCAGAAGGAACCTTCATACAAATCAAGAGTTTTGGATAGTCCCAAATTCAGGATACTTTGCTCCTATTATCCTTTTTCTTTTTTTGGGGGGGGGGAGGGGGTTGTTAAAACTTTTTTTTTTAAATGACAATTCCTGTTGGTATGCTAAACAAAGAAATGCAATCTGAGAAAGTTGCCTAATAAACCGCAAAAAATAAAAATAACCGGTATACAAAAGGGGAAGTAGTGACCCTTCTTATATGAGGACATTTTGAAGTAGTCTATGGTGATTATGGTGCTTAGACTGACGCCTCTGTCCCACAGTGAAGTTAAATCATATGCAACTGTAATTTGATTAGAAAAATTATTTGAAAAAATAAAAGTGGTCTAATACTCTCCTTACAGGTATGCAGCTTAATTAAAATCGCATCTGTAAAAGAATATCTGTATTTTGGCAAAATCCCCAGATTCAATAAGTACAGTTAAGTAATCTATTAGTCTTTAGATTGTAAGCTCTTTTGGGTAGGGCCTCTTCACCTACTGTTTCCATATGTCATACATATTTTGTTAGAATTAAATCTTTGTCTTGTTTCCTATTGTCCTGACTCCTGCGCAGCAGAATAAGTTGGCGCTATATAAATAATTGTAAATCTCAAATAAAGGGATTTGAAAATGTTCAAAGCCTGCATTGCTCTAAATTTCCAATCCCCAGTGGTGGAACTAAAGGGGTTGCTATGTTATGAGTGTGACCAGACCCTCTGTGTTCCACCTGTCAGGAAGCCCGTGAACTTTCTGTCCACCATAGGAGCCCCAGAAGGCAGCCGGCTGTGCGATAAGGCAGATTAGTTACCATGGCAAAATATAGTAAGTCCGGGGGAAGGCTGATCTCTGTGCTCTTTCAGCACTGCTGCCACACTTACTCTGTGGTAATGCCAGGTAATGCCAGGAGCCAGAATATGACATCACTAAAGGGCGTGCGATGGAGCAGTACTGGAAGAGATGATCGCAAACCCCAAAATAGATGTCAGGGACAGGATCTATACTGGACTGGACAGGGTGCACATCAGCTCTCCATTCCCAGCAGTAGAGAGGCTGGGTAGGCATAGACAAAAAATAAAAATAATATATATGTGTGTGTGTGTGTGTGTGTGTATATATATATATATATATATATAATTAAGTTTTGAGTGTAAGAGTGTGCGTGTGAGGGTCAAATCAGTGAGATTATCTGTTAATGAGTGTGTGACTGCCAGTGGGAATGTGTGTGTCTGTCAGTCAGTATGTGTGCCAGTGAGTTAGTGAATGGGTCCTTGAGAGTGTGTGTGCTTAACCCCTTAAGGACGACGGGTGTTCTATGTCATCTTTTTTGGGGTGGCTCTAAAAGCCGGAGGGCGGCATAGCACGTCCCCGGCCATGTGTTTGCAGGGTCCTCGCGTTCACCTGGCCGGAAGAGCCGGCTTATGCAGTGCCTACAGGGGGACTGCCTTAACCCTCAGGTCTGATAAATCACATTTTCTTTTACAACAGGTAGATGGCTGGGTCCGTGTGAATATACCTGGTGAATAAATGGCAGGCAGGTTGGCGGAGACACTGTTATGCTCTAGGCAATATTCTGCTAGGAAACCTTGGGTTCCGTCATTAATATGGATGTTACTTTGACACATACCACTTAACTAGAGATTGTTGCAGATCACGTACACTATGGTGTTCCCTTATGGCAGTGGCCTCTTTCAGCAGGACAATGCCACACTGCAAAAAATTGTCTATGAAGCGTTTGAGGAACATGATTAAGAGTTCAAGTTGTTGCCAGATCTCAATCCAACATAGCACCAGTGGAACTGGAACAACAAACACCTTGCAATTTGCAGGACTTAAAAGATATGCTGCTAATGTCTTGGTGCCTATCACCACAGGACACATTCAGAGGTCTTGCGGAGTCAAAGCCTTACTGCACCAGAGATGTTTTGGCAGCACAAAGAGGGACCTACATGATATTAGGAAAGTGATTTTAATGTTGTGGCTAATAAGTATATGTGTGTTTGAATGTATATATGTATGTGCATACACACCATATATATACATGCGTTTGAATTATTAATACATGTGTATTATATTAAAGTGACAACACAAACAAACAATATGTAAAGAATATACAAAAAGGACCACAAATAGTGTAATATGTCTTGACACCAAAAGTAAGGCTTTGGGATATATTGCACTCACAGACTTAAACATGTTAAGAGCAGAGAGGATTTAATGTGGATCTTTCATTTCTTCATTTCCCTTTACATCATGGGTCGTCAACCTGGTCCCTACCGCCCACTAGTGGGCATTTCAGGATTCCAGGTGGGCGGTAGGGATTTCCTCATTTTAAAGATTGGGCGGGCGGGTGCGAGCCAGCGGTACCCCTGCGACCAGGTACCCGCCATTACCATTTGCGTCCCCCGGCCCGCGCAGCAAGCCACTGGGGCCACCGTTCAAGGAATTCATCGTGCGGCCCATGCTGTCAGGGCCACCAGATGGTTATGGATTATAAGGGGGCCCGGTCAGCACTGGGCGCTTTAACAGCAATGAATACAAGGTACACTATTTCCACAACCCGTGTGTAGTAGTGAAAGTGTGTAGCGCTATAAAATATTTACTTACTCCCCAAATTGCTTTAGGGGTGTAGATAGTCTCCTGGTAGCTAGAAGAAATTTAAAGGTACATAGTGTATTCCAATTTTTACAAATAAATATACCCCTTATAATTAAGAAGCACTCACGTGGTTTAGAGCCTATTTGGATTGGCTCTAATCTCTTTCGCTTTGTGTCATTCAGGTGACACACACCTCAACGTCCAGATGGAGTGTACTCCTCAGAAAGGAAAACAAAAACAGGGGAGGGGAGGACAGGAAGAACTCGCCCTGGTGTTGAAATCCTTATGGACACAGTATAATAATAAGATCAGTGCAAAAGTAAAGGTTACTCCTCACCTGGTTAAGAGCCTGTAACCTGACTCTCAGTATAATAGTGTATGAGCTAGTTTAAGGACAGCTCTCTCCCTTCTTTTAGCAGGATAGATGAAACTTCAAATGCATGTATTTCAGCTTTTAAGAGCATTTATTGCTTAAACATCAAAAATCAATCTGATACATACATTCAAATAGTCCAAAACGCGTTTCGCAGAATCCGTTCAGCTTTCTCAATTGGTGTCTTCTAATCTGCTTGGTTCCGGTTAAATTTCCCACTTTCTGTCCTGATTGGAGGCCACAAAACACTTTCCAGCCAATCACGGGCGTTCATGTGGGGGAGGGTGCGTTAGCACAGCTGTATTACTTTATCCCATAATAGTGGCGTCATCACGCACCCACATGTGACCGTGCGTGTGACGTCACTTCCGGGAATCCGGGAGAGTAGTATCTCCTCTATTGCACATCCGGTTTGGTCCGTTTTCCAGTTCCACTTCCTGTTACACGGATCTGTGAACGAGCCTCCCTTGTCTTAGTATTCATTTTTCGCCATTGCACTTAAGGGCAAAGTGCTGGCAATTCATAAGAACGTCCATAATACAGTCAGTTCGTCTTCAATTTACTCTAAAGATGACATGCTCATATCAGAGCATTATGAGGCACAGAAAAAGAAAAAGGATATATAGAATACCATCATCAGTAAAAACATGTATATCAATATCACAGAAGATTTTTTCATAAATAGACCACATTTCATATAGTTAATAAATAGACTTCAAATGTTCAGATTCTTCTCCCAACGTTATAATCCCTCAAATTGATGATGATTTTGAACTAACTTTGATAAAAAATGAAATATATATCAATATAATTAAGAAGAATAGAAAATGTATGAATATAGAAAATATTAAAAATATTAAAAAATAATTACATCAAATTTAAAAATATCTATTCATAAAAAATGGCATAGTTCAAAATCATCATTTAAACCGAAAGGCTGCATGGTGTTCAAGTTAAAAATCCATCTCATCTCTGTTTGCCCTATTTGTTTTATCGGATCACCGCCTCTCCAGTTTCCAATTATTTTCTGTATTCCTGTAAATTCCATTAGGTGAGGATTTTTATTATGACAGTTCTTAAAATGTAGGGACACACTATGCTTCAGGAACCCGTTCTTAATGTTCCTTATATGCTCCTGGATCCTGGTGTTTAGGCTTCTGGTGGTTCTACCTACATACATTAATCCGCACGGACAAGTAATCATATAGATTACTTTAGTTGTGTGACAGGTGATTACTTGTTTAATTTTGAACTTTCTATCTTTCTCCTGTACACTTTGGAATTCCCTTACTAATCTTTTACCATTATTGGAGCCCTTACATGCTCCACACATACCACATCCATAAAAAACGTTTTTTTCTTTAAAGAACTGATTTGTTAATTTCCTCGCCGGTATGTGATTTTTCGTTAGGCTACTTTTTAAATTTGGTACACCCTCTATACACTATATCGGGCCTAACTGGAAGGATTGAATTCAATATAGGGTCGTTCTTTAGGATTGGCCAATATTTTCGGACGATTTTTTCAAAACGCCAACTATTATGATTAAAATCACAAATCAATTTCACGTTTTCTGATTTCATATTGTCCCTGGTCCCTTTATAATCTAATAGTTCTGTTCTATCTTTACATGTCACTTCTGTGAGGGCTTTGTTTAAAAGGTCATTTTTATATCCTTTCTCTTTAAAATCGTTAATAATTTTCTCTGATTGCTCTACAAATTTATGTTGATCCGTACAGTTTCTCTTAACTCTAAGTAATTGTGCCTTAGGGGCGTTTAACAGCCAGGGGGAGAAATGGCAGCTGCTTTCCCCTATATAGCTGTTAACGTTCACCTTTTTAAAGTGTGTGCAGGTCTTTAATATGTTTTGTTCCACATAAATGTTAAGATCCAGAAACTCCACAGAATCTTTACTGAAGTTACTTGTGAGCTTGATGCCCCATTCATTTGTGTTAAGATGATTTCAAAACTGAATCAATGATGTCTCACCTCCATCCCAGATAAAAAAATATGTCGTCAATATAGCGGCGGTAGGACACGCGATTCGCACTCCATCTATGGTCCTTATAGATATACTCCTCTTCCCAATGCGCCATGAACAGGTTCGCATAGCTGGGTGTGAATCTCGTGCCCATCGCCGTACCACAAATTTGTAGAAAGAACTGTTCGCCATACCAAAAATAATTATTTGTTAGAATCCAATTTATCCCTTCTGTTATAAAATCTATTTGCTCTTGTGGAAATTGCTTTAACAGCAAGACCGGACCTCCCGTGATTACATCCCACAACGCTGGGAGGAAGTGACTGCACATCACTCCTCCCAGCTGACACACAGACTGCGCAGGAGGAAGCAGAGGGAGTACCCCAGGGAATGTCACCCTCCTGCACCGAAAAGGTAGGAAACAGGAGGGTGACTAAAATATTTTGTGTGTGTTTGGTTGTGTGTATGTGTCTTTGTATGTGTGTCTGTATGTATGTCTTGTGTGTGTGTCTTTGTATATATATGTGTGTGTCTTTGTATGTATGTCTTGTGTGTGTCTGTCTGTATGTATGTATGTGTCTTTGTATGTATGTGTGTGTCTTTGTATGTATGTCTTGTTTGTGTCTGTCTGCATATATGTGTGTAGGTATGTGTGTCTTGTCTTTGTATGTGTGTTGTGTGTATGTTTCAAAAAATGACATTAGAAAAAAGGATACAAAAATAAAAATATGAAAAAATATGAGGGGGCGGACTCTGACCTTAGAGTAGAGCAGTCGCATGGTGCCTGAGCTCCTGATTTATAGGCTGATTTAGGGGAATTATCCCCGACAAACAAGAAAGCCTGAAAAACCTCTTGGCAGCCTACTGCAGATGGGGTTGAGGAGAAGTGGCCAATCTCCTAATCTCCTCACTCAAAAGTCCTCTGGACCGGCATGGGATATCCCGGTCCCACTGTACTGTATCAAACTGTACCCACAGGCTCAATTTCTACCTCACCTCAACTATCCTGTGCCAAGATTCTTTTTAATATTATTAAGATGTTCTAAAAATCGTTTCTTCAGTTGTCTGCCCGTTCTACCTATGTATTGTGCACCACAACCACATGACAATATATAAACCACATGGGTTGAGGTGCATGTTATATGATTTTTGATCTCAAAAACTCTGTCTGATTACTTTTAAAATTAGTGACTTTCTTGGGTCTGGTTGACTGAGCAACTACACAGACATCTAACCGTTTGCTCCAGCGCTATAAAAAAAAAAGCCTAAAATTAGAACTTATGTATGTCAGCCACCAAGCGGACATTCCAGGTCTCCCCCCTCAGAGAATACCATGGGGTCAAAACACAAAAAAAAACATTATCCAGAGACCCCGAGATTACTCAATATCCAGTTTTCATTTGAGAGGCCTACACCACAGGCTCTCCCTAAGATGGCACCGGAGAGGCCTCAGAGGAATCCCGAGAGGTGGAAAAGAGGATTGCTTTACCTGCAGTGAGCAGCGCACAGCAAGAATACGACTCGGAGGGTGATTCCTCGTTGGCCACAAAATGAGACATAAGAAATCTCTTACTAGACTTCAGAAAGGTGTGGAAGGCTGACCTTCAAGAGGCACAAGCAGATCTGGGAATACTCTGACAAAGAGTCAGCGAAGTTAAGTCCAGAGAGGCTGCACGCGACACCCAGATGCAGACCACCCAAGACCAAATGGATACACTGGCTACCCAGGTCCAGAGACTTACCTGAACAGTGACGGTGCTCGATCCAGGCACAGGCGCCGAAACATTTGCCTCAGAGGTGTTCTTGAGCGAATTGGAGGGAATGACCTGCTCCCCTTTCTGCAATGTATGATAATCTCTATGGGCCTTAAGAGAGGAAAGGGTGACTCGGTCTGCGTTCAGGATCCACAAATCAGCATCGGCACCTCTAGGAAGCACCCAGAGACGTCATAATGGTGACCGCAGATGTGGCGGCACAATCAGTTATCATGTCCTGATCCAGAGACATCAGAAACATCCGGTTTGAAGGCAGCACATTGGCAATCTACGCTGACCTACTGTTCACAGTACTCATGGAGAAGAGGCAGCTGGCCCCGATCGCTAAACGACTGCGAGAATCAGAGATCAAATATCGCTGGGGTATAGGCGGCTCGCTGGAGGTTCCACGGGATGACACAATGCTAACTTTATCCTCCTCCGGAGACTCAGAGGCTTTTCTCCAGAGACTGAACCTGAAAACACCATGCCGGGGGAGGGAACCAGGGCTCAGCATACCCTCAGAGTCAGCTATCTGAAACCTCGCCCGCAACCTGCAGGGGTCCCTTCACTTAACCGGAGAATGGAGATGAGATGCCCAATCCCTACTTAATGTATATGTATAACCTCCATAAGGTTTATTAGTTGCGGCTAACTTTTATACAGGCTTTATAGCTTGACCACCTATTATTCCTAGTTAAAGCAGGGCCAATTGGAACTGTCACAGGTCTTTCATACCAGATATACATCATAGTGCATACTTAAAATGTATTAAAGTTTTTTTATTACTTTAGGTTTACGTGGCAAAACCCCTTAAAAGGTCATCTTCTAATAAGGTGGCCAATGTCTTTCAATTATCTTTTTAACTTTAAAAGCATGTGCATTAAACTGGGTTAAAAGAAAATCCATAACTATTACCATCGGGTAATTTGTCCTATTCTTACTATCTCTTTCTCCAAAAAACTTTTAGGGTTACCTTTTTCTATAAATTTACATTTTAAAATGTTTGCTTGTTCTAAAAAAAATCATAGTAATCGGTACAGTTTCTTTTCAGTCTTGTGAACTGCATCTAGGGACACCTTTGAGTCCATTTAGATGATGACTACTTTTTGTATTTATAAAACTGTTAGCGTCCGTTGGCTTGAGAAACGTTTTAGTTTTAATTTGTGAGTTATCTATAAAAATAGTAAGATCTAAAAATAATAATCTCTTTTTCTGCAAACTGTGGGGTAAAAACTAAAGACATATCATTATTGTTGATAAAAGTCATAACATTTTGTAATTCACTTATTGTACCCTTCCAAATTAAAAGCATGTCGTCTATATATCGCCTCCAGAGCATCAAGTTTGCGCCAAAAGGATTATTGGACCAGATGTTCCTCGTTTCCCAATAATCTAGAAAAATATAGGCATAGCTTGGCGCAAACTTGGTGCCCACTGTTGTACCCTTTTTTCTGGAGAAAAAATTATTTGTTGAACATAAAAAAATTATGAGTAAGAATAAAATGAATCCCCTCTAATAAAAATGCAATGTGGACAGCTTGCAAATCGCGCATGCGCCAGTGTGACGTCACTACTATGGCATCGCAAGCGGAAGTAATTTGATGCCGATCAGATGCCGAACAGATGGACTCCGGGCAATTCCACCTCCGATAAGCTTACGGCTATTGAGGGCAGGGACATTTAGTCTTACAAATATGAAGTGTTATAACATGGTATGAAGATGCTGGGAACCCCTGACGAAGTCCGAGGGCGGACGAAACACGTAGGGTGGAGAGACAGATCCTAGTGCTTAGTAATTTTTAAACTTTTATCTTATTTTGTGTTCATTTGAAGTTTGTTTGTTTTTTTTTTATTTGCCCTTTACACGTAACTGAATGTTCCTGTTTGTGGATGGTCCCGTATTTTTCTTGTGGCTGAAGTACAGTGGCTTATGATGGGCTCCTTGATAACTTTTATTCTGTGAGTGCAATATAATAAAGTGTCATTTTACTGGATACAGCGCTGCACTATGTTTTTGTTTCTCACTTTTTCCCTATCTTTGTATATGGATGTAAAGGGAAGAAATTAAGAAATGAAAGATCTACATTAAATCCCTTTAAAAAAAAAAAAAAAAAAGTATTTGAGAAATCTTCATGTAATCTGCAAGTTCAATGGTACAACATTTTCCCCTTTTTTTCACTGATGTACTTTATATTGGGTATTTTTTTAAAAACAAAAAATTATATTAAAGTGTATATGTAATAAATTTATAGAGCATTAAATTCCATCTCTACATTGTGCTACCAGAAATGTACAGATTTGAATTTAAAAATATGGTCCCTCCTCTGCTTGTCAATGAAATCCTCAATGTTAGAGCTGTGTGCCAGGGGCCATATATTAAGTGATTGCCAGTCCTCTTGCTCCCTGTCACTGTGATACTCCACTTTGGTGGAACTAATGTAGAGAGGGCTCTGGTGCAAGACTTTTTCTTGGGGACACCCTCCGGAGCTCCTCTTGCTAGGTCCCTGTTCAGCAATATCTATTGGGTGGCCCTAAGTGCAAGGGCCACCCGCTGAGATTCCCCCCGCATGCAGGCTCCAGTCCTGCCGCACCGGTGGTAGTTCCACTGTTTCTCCCGCAGCAAGTGGTTGGGGGATAAAAGGGGCCCTTCTTTGATTCTTGCACCAGGGCAGTCCTAGTTATGCCCTTGCCTATCCTCCCTCCATCCAGCCGTTATAGTTTTGTTCTTTGTAGCTGATTTTATTGTATGAGAGAAGGAAGGGACTGTCATTTGTACCCTGTTTTACAAAGATTCAGAAGATGGAGCCTTGGCATGTTTTCTATCTAAACCATTCCAGGTGTATAAAGCAAGGTAATTTGAACTATTTGTACTAAAATTGGGATTGTATTGCATTGCAGGGAAAACTGAAAATAAAGACATGTACATGATTTTGTTATCTTTTCGTGTACAGTCTGATTCTCTTTTACTTTAGAACCCACAATAACTGCAGTGTTCAAGTAAAAACTCCCCTTCACTGCCAACAAGCTGGGTTTCCCCAGTAGTAATGGTAAGTCTGACTGCTGATGTCACTTGTGTATTGCTATGTGCTGTACATTTTTTGACTCACTAATACATAATACAATAGGTACAAGTAAATAAGCTTTTCATATTTTAGTTTCAATTTGTTTAGAAAACATCACCTTCAAAATACCCATTTTTTTTTAATTCTTTATTTTTTGTCGTGCATAGGTTCAGTAACTCGTTAATCTGTGTTGCCATAACAGCGAATGCAAGCTTAAACATATATGCATAGACTTTTTTATGACATGTGAGATCATAGCACTTTTTGGTTTGTTACGGGAGTCTGAGTAGTGGGTCAGTCTCGTTTGGGTTCGAGAGTTCGTAAGGAAAGGTGCCTGCATGAGACTTCGTGATTATCGTGAACGTGGGTATTATGTGGCTGGTTAAGCCTGGTAATGTGGGCTGAACAGGGTGCTTATGGCAAGTGTGCCCCCCTGAGAGCCGGGGTTAGTCCCGGAGGTTCCTGTGCTAGTCCGTCGTGTGGGGTAGGTTTGTTGCTCGGTCCCCTTATACCCTTTTGCCCTGTTTAGCATCTTGGGCGGTCCAGGCTAGAAGGGTTTGAGGAGGGGATGTGGGTGTCCCTGTTCGCCGTGCGTGTGAATCGTCATTTGGGCCCCTTACCGAGGGGGCAGCGGGGGGGGATGCAGTTGGTGTGGGCCTGTTCCCGGGTATACAATCTGTGCAGGTCACTATGGTCGGTTCGGTATGTGCTAGTCTAGGCTATTTCACCTCTGTGTTGGGTCGGCGGTCTGTTGGCTGTCTGGAATGTGTTGAGTGTGTGATTAAATTAGTCAACTAATAAACTTTTTGTAAACTGAGATAAGCAGTTGCTGTTAGGGTCTTGGGGTGGTCCAGCGATATGCGATACCTTCTTCTTGCAGCCTCTTTGTGATAGGCCTCATGGCTTGCCGCCATTGTAGTGTGGAGCGGGTAAGATCTTGATAGAAGGTCAGGCAGTGTGTTTCAAAGTGGAGAGGTGTTTTGTCCCGTAGTGCCTGCTGTAGTCTTTGTTTGTCAGCATACGCATGGAAACGAATTATAACATCTCTCGAGGAGGCTGTCGGTTCCCTGGGTGATTTCGCTATGTGGTATACACCGTCTAGCACAATTGATTTAGCCGTTTTTGCTGGCAACACGGAGGCCATTAGGCGTCTTATGAGGTGGGGCAGCTTCTCTGACGCTACTGTGTCTGGAACCCCCCGGATTTTCAGGTTTTTCTCTCGGCCTTTATCCTCGAGGTATTCCAGTCTGAGAATTGTGTTGCTGTGAGCGGCTTGTATCTTATGCGCCGTCTCCTCCAGGGCTAAGAGGCCTCGTTTGAGGTCGGTTACATCATCCTCCGTAACCCAGACCTGTTCTGTGACGGCTTGTACCTCTTCCTTCACCAGAGCAATGTCTGCGTCAAATAGCTTTTTAATGCGGTCGTAGAGGTCTGAGAAATCCTGCTTGGTCGAGGGATCGGAGGATTGCGCATGTGCCGGTTCCCCATGGAGCGGCCGTAGGGAGCATCGAGGCCCACTGGGGGGTCGGCCATCTTCGTCCTCCGGTGGATTAGTGGTGTGCTCTTCGTCTGCCCATTCTGTGGGCGCCTGTTTCGTCGGACCGGAGAGCATTTCACCGATGTCTCTCCCCTTTTGCAGGCCTGCTTGTGTTTTGGGCTTTGTGTGGCCCATCAGTATTGCGGGCGATTCGTCTTCAGGTGGAGGTGAGTACCAGGCCCAGTTTGCAAAGGCCTCGGTGTATTCCGCGGCCCTCCTCAAGTAGTGAGGCCTGGGCGTTTTCCTGAGCTTGCGGGCTGATTTGGCCTTTGAGTCGTAGGTGAAGGGCATGGGTATGTTCCTCGTGTGATTGTGCACTTAGTTCCCACTTCACCGTGGGTCGATGGGGCCTGAGTCTATTGATTTTAAGTAGATTAGTTAGTTTTGGGCCCGGAGCGTGCTACATGTACTAATACCACATGACAAGCATATGGTGCACGCTTGTAACTCTAACATGTACATAAATGGTGATTAGCATACATTTTAGTTCCAAATCTAAAAACTGACCATACTTCCGTAATTTTTATTAGAATCTGAAATGTTAGATTTCTATTTAGCTTTATCTTATCAGAATCAGAATCAGAATTGTTGTATATTTTCTCCTGACAGGAGCAGAGTTAGTGGTATACACTTGCGCATGCTCGAGATTACAACACTGAGGGATATGGAGGAACATGCAAGACCACAGGATTCTCCATAGATTAAGTCTTGCAATGAGCAAAACAATATCTGATTCTCACAGCCTTTACTAGCAACGACTGCTGGTATCTGACAAAAGTTGACAGTGGAGCTCTTCATTTGATCAACTTTTGTCTACCTCAGCCTTGTTCATGAAACAAAATAACTCACTGCTCTCAGCCTATTGTTGCCATTCATATTGGACTAAATGAAAATCATAGGGGGCGGGGCCGGACCGCCATGCTGACCGGTCGCATGCTGGAGAGGCTCCTGAGGGAATCAGCCCCATAAGCTGGAAAAATGCGGCTACTAAGCTTAAATTAACACAAAATTACAACAACAACACTACTTGGCTGTCGTTGATGCAGCAGACCCTGAGATCGTGAGTTTTTGGAGCCCGGGAGGGCGAAAAGAAGATTTTGGTGTCTGCGGCCTAATCGAGGAAGAGGCGGGGTGGACGGCCGCCATCCTGCTTTCTCCCCCGGCTATCACACACCGGCTCTCTGATGTGGTCCTGGTCCTGTTCCCCCCCCCCTTGGACTGGTGGGGGTTATCCCGGTCCCCACTGGGGCCCGCGGCAGCGGGGAAGGGAATGCTACAATTTAATCTCCCACACTCTGAAGCTAAAATGGCCGCCACCTATACCACCACGAGAAAGCCAGCTCTGAGCAGCCTGCAAGAGGAATCCCTAAAGAGGCTGTGGAAGGACCTCTGCCCTCACTGACGGGCTACAAGGAGCAGAAAGACCAACAATTGATTGGCAGCACCCACTCGCACCCCAGCACAGACTCTCCAACAACCACTCACCTAAACTGAGAGCCTCGAGGAGGGAAAAACCTCACGTCGCTGCCAGACATCTGGGTGGACACACCTGTGGAATTTGATGCCGAATCCAGATAGAGCATGATCGGAGGACGCCAAAAACGAACTGGCTGGGTTTACCACTATACTGGGACACCTTACCTATCACCCTTAGCCAAGCCGATGGAGGGAGGGGGCAGAGGGGTAACCCAGATCAGCTACTATGTAGATGTGCCTTTAGTATTAACCTTTGTCTCCCTGTGTAGCGGGTCCCCAGAGGCATACTCACTACTTACCTATCTAACCTAGTTGCTACTCCTACATTACTCTATTCCTTAAAACAGGCTTAGGCTCCTACACATGTTTGGGTTAACAAACAAGCATAAAGTATGTAGCAAGCCTGCTACTCGATGTTTACCTGCAATTTGAATGTCCTGTATTTACCCTATGATTAAACGTACAATACTCTGACATGTTGCGCTCACCCTCTGACAAATTACTTGTGCAAACTCACTGACATGTTACTGCTCAACTATAAGCTAACGTAAAACATGTGACCACTCTTCTTTAGACATCATGACACTTAAGCCTCATGAATATACTCACTCACTTAAGAGAAAAAATGTGCAAGTTTTACCAATGCTCCTAATGTTGTATGAAGTAACGCGCTTGAGGACTGCCGTCGGGGCACAACAAGCTTATGTGTTAAACTCAAATATGCACAATAAAAAATATTAAATATAAAAATAAAAAAAAATTAAAATCACAAAGCAAAAAAGTACACAAATGCTTCAGTGTATTTTGATGATACATTATTTTTTTCTTTTTTTTATTTAATTTTGCATCTGTCAAAATCTAAATTTAGCTTCTTTCTCCTGTGCTACAAGCTCATTAGCCTCCCAATGCTTTCCTGTGGCTTGGCTGAGATGATCAGAGGAGGAGCCAGTAATAGGGCTCGCTAAAAGTAGGTAAATAAACTACCATTTCCAGGGCTGTGGGGTGGCAATGGTGCCCATTGGACTAAATGGTGATTTGCAAGTGTCATGAATATGCATTTGTATTTCTGACACTAAACTGTTCCTTTAAGTGTCTAATGTGAATAAGAAGTATTCCAGAATATAGTAACACTGTTAGTTTCACCAATATATGTCTTAATATGCCATTGAGATCCTCGAAAAAATGTTTGTTTGTTTTTTTAAATATCTTGCCTGGTAATAATGGTTATGCTTAAAGGGACACTACAGTCACCAGAACAACTACAGCTTAATGTAGTTGTTCTGGTGAGTATAATAGCTCCCGTCAGGCATTTTCATGTAAACACTTTCTTTTCAGAGAAAAAATATGAGGTGCTTTTCACAGAATCAATATGAGGCGCTCCCGTGAAATAAAAGAGTAAAACATTGATGATCTCCGCAAAAAAAGGCTGAGCTTTCCCATGGAGATCGGTGTGGTGATAGAGAAAACAAGATAGTAGAATAATTTGTTTTAACCCTGGCAGAGCTTGACTGGTCACCTAGGTCACTATAGCGTTGAGAATACATATTTTATAGTGTTCCTTTAAGTGTCTTATGTAAGTAAGATGTATGTTAGAATCTAGTAACATTATCAGTGTGCTTAAAACGGGATATATATATATATATATATATATAGATGTGCATTTTCAATTTTTTTTTTGTTTGTTTGTTTGTCACCAATGTTAATTACTTAAATTCACTGGATTTTCAAAAGAAATATCCTCAGGACCATGTTACTTTTGAAACTCCCTCATTCATCTGACTATATATAAAAATAAACTACTGCTCATCATCAAGACGGTTGCCTCCATGTGACATGAGCAACCTTCTATACAATATACTTTTATATAGATTATTGTGTAACTTTCATATTTTGTTCAAATATATGCTATAATGTGGTTAGCTTAACATGAATAAAGAATTATAATTTTAAAAAATGAATTGGACTCTTTAAGGCATTGACCATGTAAGTCACAGCTTTTTTTAAACACATTCTCTAAAAAGCAGATTACTCTAACATGTGTAGAATAATCTAACCACTAATCTGAATTTTTTTTTTCTTTCTACAAACCCCACATTGTGGTATACAAAGATATATGTTGCTGAATCTGTTTGCTTCCTACCAAAAGAGATGCAACTATCATTGTGAAACTGTGTTGATGAAAGTGTTCTAGACAAATCATTATAGTTATCCTCTAAAAGTATTTCTAGTAGTAAATAAGGTCTCTGTACAGTAACATTAATTCTCTTTTAATTGATCAGTATTTGTTTCATGAAATACGCTTTCTAACCCTTTTAAATGATATAATGTTATGAGTTTATATTAAAGAGATACTCTAAGCAACATAATCACTTAGTGTTAATTTTATCCAAACTAGAGGACGTTGACTGGCTTAGAAAGCTTGGTTAACAAACCTCCAGCATTCTCAGGCAATGTCGTTCCGGTTGGATGAAACTGACATTAAATATGCTGGAGTGTTAATACCATATTATCAATGGGGCGGAGATGGAGGTGGTCAGTGGGTGTTTATGAAGGAACCGGGAAAAGAACCGGGAACCCTAAACAATATGACCATCACTGTGAACTGGGGTGGTTCTGTTGCTTAGAGTACTCCTTTAATATTGGCTTTTTACCATAACCCATTGATGCAAAAATTAAACATTATTACTGCACTTATTAGGCCAATAGTGTTTATAATAATACTATAATAATAGTGTTTATGTCTATCTTTCTAACAACATTTTTACAGCAAATTTGTAGGTGGAAGTATTAAAAAAAATCCCTTATGTAAATTAACTACTAAGGGGATCCCACATCTGCCTTATACTGGTGACAGAGTATACTTAGTTGCCTGTTTTCTTTCTGTACATTTCCAAATGGTGTTTATACCAAATTGTACACCATGGTAAAAGCTACAACTTCCCTGTTACTTGTGGGATGCTCTCAGAATAGGATATGTGTAATGCCATCTTCTATTCCCTCTTCCACAAACAGAGGAAAATGTTCTCTGATAATTGTAGTGTTTTAATTCCTTACTGCCATGCTTAATACTCCCAATAAAGTATACATGATGGAGAGCTCCTGAGAAACATGGTCTAACAGGCTATGCCTCTGCCAACTTTTTAATATTAAAGGAGCAGTGTAATTATTACAAGCACTATAGCCCATTGTGTAACCATATTAGAGTTACTATATACTTTCACGTGCAGACCTACAGACATCAATACAGATGCATATTAGCAACACAGTCTCTCACAGAAGGCCTGGCATGTCAGGATCCAATTCTGCAAACTGAGTCTGTGTATCTGAACAAATCCACATAGCTTGCATGCACAGTACACCCAAGGGGATTTTGGACTGCCTGATGAAGGTAACTTTGGTCATCTAAAAGTTGTATGGTTACTTAACCTGCAGCTGAAATTAACAACTGACAAATACATCTTTGAAAATATAAAATTTGGCTAGATAATGATAATGCCAATTTTAATTCAAGCTGTCTGCCTGTTCATGTAGATTTATCTTTTTTTATTTTTGACAGGCTGGTTTCATTTTCAATCAGAACTTACTTTAGAAGTTTGAATGCTTCCCAACCGTTCAACCATCCTGCATTTAGAGCACCAGGGAACTGTCCCCAACGAGCATAGCACATGTGCATCATTAGATGCGCCCGCGATATGTTCATGGCACTAAGACCATTCTGGGAGCACTGAAATTGTGCTCCCTGCAGAGCCTGCCCTGAGGAAGATTAGCAGGCAGCCTGGGGTATATCCACACCCCAGGTTTTCACTGGCCCCCCGACTGCGGGGGTTAGGAGGTTTTTATTTGCAAAGACTGTTTTGAGACCTGAGTGGGAATTGAAGAGCAAGCTACTGAGTTTCTCTAAGGTTTTGCCCATTTTCGGAGTTCCTATATTCTTTCTGTTTTCATCTTCTGCACTGTAAATTGGACTTAAATCACACACAAGGTTATTATAGAAATGCAGGAAAAGGAATAGTAACAGTTTGGTCTGAATAATATTTCACTCCAGAAAAACCCCCAGAAACGATGTAGAATTTTGAATAGAAATGTGATAAATTTCCATCAGCATGAGTTCACGTTATGCAAAAAGAGACAAGATTTTCCCTTAACCCCTTAAGGACCAAACTTCTGGAATAAAAGGGAATCATGACATGTCACACATGTCATGTGTCCTTAAGGGGTTAAATGAGTAAACAAGGTTTTTGAAATATAGCTTTAAGGGCAGCAGCAAGTCTAATACGTGGGTATAGTCACTTATATTTATTACTAACTTTAGGATTGTAACAATATGTGTTTGCTTTGTCAGTGACATAATACTGCAATTAAACAGAAGAGTGTTATTATATTCGGTACTTTTTCACACAGGTATGACATTGCTTCCTTTTTTTATTCTAAAGTAATGACAGAAAGATCTGTGCACGTATAGCTATATTACTAGAGCACACATTAAATGCTATTTATGGTTAATTTCTATAATGTTGGGCAAAAGCAAAACAGGGGGCATGGTAGGACCTTTGACAAAAATGCACTCTTGTAGCTATGTAACACTGAGACCCTTAGTGTTTACCTTATTGGACCTCACAGGTTATTCCCAAGAAGCTAGCATGACCCTTTCTTCTTTTCAGCCACACGGAGACCAGCCATCGGCCTCAACACAGAGATACTGTCAAACCCTGACAGCACTACAGACCCAGTGCGGAGTCAACAATGGCGTCTCAGTCTCCTCTGTGATCTTCTTCTGTGAACAGTGTATCATTCTCCCCTTAACACAAAATGGACCTGCCAGTGCCTGAGCAGTTTCTGATTCTTACCTTCCTTCCAAAACAGGAAGACTTCATAGTTTTGGTTGAAGAAATAAAACATACATTTATGACTGAGCTCTCTGATAATTGCAGGACATTAAAGAGCTTGAGGGTTGGATCTTGGCAGCTGAGGCAACAACGTCTCAGAATAATAGCTCCATCACTGAAATTACATCTACACTGCAGACACTTCTGGTTCCCCACTACATGACAGAGGATCTTGGAAATTGGTGGATGAGGAACAATATTAGGGTTAGAAGCTTTGGGGTTGTCACGATTCGGGGAACCCAACACGCTAACATACACACAGACACACACACAGAAAGTGTGCAGTACCGGTCCTTAGAGTGGCCGGGCTAAGCACACACAGAATAGTCAGGAGACAAGCCGAGTAAGGGGAACCAGAAAACAGAATAACGAGAAACAAGCCGAGGTCAAAGGGTAGGAGAAAGTCACAAAGTCAGTATAACAAGCCAGAGAGTACGTAACCAGAAATCACACGTTCAGAATCAATACTATAAAGCAAAGACCACAACAGGGCAGGGAGGAACAGGAAAGGTAAGTATATAAACCAGAAGGTTAATTCTGATTGGCTAATTTCCAATCAGAATTAACAATCACACGTGGGAGATATCTAAACCTCCCACTGTGATTGAGGCACTGTGCCTTTAACGCCGGGTCAGGTGACTGACCCCGGCGTGTAACAAATTGGCCGGTCTCCCAGCGTGCAGCGTCATGCATGCTGCCACTGGGGGACCCGGAAGAAGACGCGGGCGGCACCCGTGGCTGGGAGGATGCCGCCCGCCGAACACCTGGCAGGAAGGGGACCGTGGACGGCTGGAGGGTGAGTGCCGCGAGCGGATTGCAGCCTCCCCTCGCAGCCGCCCGCGGGATCCTGACATTACCCCCCCCTCGAAGACTGCCCAGAGGGCGGGAAGCTGAAGGCTTCAAAGGAAACCGGGCATGAAAGGAGCGGACCAAAGAGGGAGCGTGCAGATCAGAGCACGAAACCCAAGATCGCTCCTCAGGGCCGTACCCCTTCCAATCCACCAGATATTGCAGCCGACCCCTAGAAACACGAGAGTCGAGAAGGGCAGCCACTTCGTACACATCACTGGGGACAGCGCGAGGGGAAACAGGCCGCCCGAGGGGACGAGAGAACCTGTTGCAAAGCAAGGGCTTCAAAAGCGAAACGTGAAACGTGTTCGGAATGCGCATGGAAGAGGGCAAGTCCAGGGAGTAGGAAACGGGGTTAACCCTACGTAACACCTTGTAGGGACCAAGGAACCTGGGGGCGAACTTCATCGAGGGAACCTTGAGGCGGAGGTTCCTCGAGGACAACCATACCCTATCACCCGGAACATAGGAAGGGGCCGCACCCCTATGGCGATCAGCAAACTTCTTCTGAGCAGCCGCTGAACGGGACAGCGCAACATGGACCTGATCCCACATCTTCCGCAAAGAGGCGAGGTGCTGGTCCAAAGCGGGCATTCCCTTGTCGGAGAACGCACCGGGAAGGACGGAAGGCCGAAACCCATAAGCAACCTCAAAAGGACTTAAGCCAGTAGACGAATGAGACACCGTATTCCTGGCAAATTCAGCCCACGGAAGGAGGCGAGACCAGTCATCCTGGTGCGCATTAGTGAAGCAGCGCAAATACAATTCCACAGACTGATTAGCACGTTCGGCTGCACCATTAGATTGCGGGTGATAGGAGGAAGTAAACGACAAGGAGACCCCCATCTCAGCACAAAAACCCCTCCAAAACCGAGAGACAAATTGAGGACCCCTGTCAGATACAATATCCTCAGGTACCCCATGCAAGCGGAACACTTCCTTGGCAAACACCTGAGCAAGCTGAATCGCAGAAGGTAGTTTCTTAAGCGGAATAAAGTGCGCCATTTTAGAGAACCTATCCGTCACAGTTAATATCACTGTCTGACCATCGGAAGGAGGAAGGTCTACAATAAAATCCATGGATAAGTGGGTCCATGGTTTCTTGGGTATCGATAGAGGCATCAGGAGACCCTGGGGTCTCACATTAGGGGACTTACACTGCGTACAGACCCGACAAGCCTGCACAAAATCCACTACGTCTCGCTTGAGTGAAGGCCACCAGAACTGTTGAAGGAGGCCCTTATAAGTCTTGGTAACCCCCGGATGACCAGCAGTTTTGGCGGTGTGAAATAAAGTTAACAACTTCTTTCTGTCATTCACTTTAACGTATAGTCTGCCAACAGGCGTCTCAGGGGGTGCTTGAGTTTGGTATGTCTTAATATTATCAAGAACAAGAGACGAAACAACCAAACGGGTAGCAGCTATTATCTGAGACGCAGGTACAATAGGTTCAGGGGTCGGGTTAACAGATTCTAGAGGTTCATACTGTCGAGAGATAGCGTCAGCTTTGGCATTACGGCAACCAGGTCTATAGGTAATCACGTATTGGAAGCGTGAAAGAAATAGAGACCATCTAGCCTGCCGGGCGGACAACCTTCTAGCATCAGCTATATAGGAGAGGTTCTTATGATCTGTTATGACCATAACTTTGTGTCTAGAACCCTCTAATAAGTACCTCCATTCCTTAAAAGCTAACACAATAGCTAATAGTTCCCTGTTCCCAACATCGTAATTCTTTTCTGGATCAGATAACCTTTTTGAAAAGTAGCAACAGGGATGGAGGGGTTCGTCATACGATGACCTCTGTGACAGTACTGCTCCCACGCCTGATTCAGAAGCGTCCACTTCCATAACAAAGGGAAGAGAAGGATCAGGGTGGCGTAGTACTGGAGCAGAGGCAAATGCCTTCTTGAGAGTGTCGAAGGCCTTAAGGGCTTCAGGAGTCCAAACCCTAGGGTGTAGACCTTTCTTAGTCAGCTTCGTTATAGGGGAGATAAGTGGTGAAAAGTTTCTTATAAATTTCCTGTAATAGTTGGCAAATCCTATAAAACGCTGGATAGCCTTAAGACCTTGGGGAAGCGGCCAGGATAGTATGGCTTCTAACTTAGCAGGATCCATACTGAAACCCTGTTCGGAAATTATATATCCTAGAAATTGCACCGAGGTCTGATCGAACAAACATTTTTCCAATTCACAATAAAGTCCGTTCTGTAATAACCTTTTAAGCACCATCCTAACATGATTATGATGTGTCTGCAAATCAGGGGAATATACAAGGATGTCGTCAAGGTACACCACGGCACAGACATGCAATAGATCCCTGAGGACATCGTTTATGAGGTCCTGAAACACAGCGGGAGCATTACACAGTCCAAAAGGCATGACTAGATACTCGTAATGTCCGCTACGTGTATTGAATGCTGTTTTCCACTCATCATTCTCCTTTATACGAACAAGGTTATAAGCCCCCCTGAGGTCTAATTTAGTGAAGTATTTAGAACCTTTGACCCGGTCAAACAACTCCGTGATGAGGGGAATAGGGTAGGCGTTTTTAATCGTTATATTGTTCAGGCCCCTGTAGTCTATACAAGGCCGTAGGTCACCCTCCTTTTTTGCAACAAAAAAAAAACCAGCCCCAGCAGGAGAGGAGGACCTTCTGATAAAACCTTTACTTAAGGCTTCCTGTATGTACTCCTCCATTACCTGGTTCTCTTTTTCAGAAAGAGGGTATACCTTACCCCTAGGTGGCATAGTACCAGGTAAGAGGTTTATGGCACAATCATATTCACGGTGCGGGGGTAGTTTGTCTGCCTCCCTTTTTTCAAACACCTTAGCTAGGTCCGCATACACAGGAGGAACATAAACAGAAAGTGGTTTGGCTGTGGGTACATTAAGCAAGCCAACAGGACAAACACGAGTCATACATTCCCTTTGACAAGATTTCCCCCAGGAGAGAATCTCCAAACAACCCCAATCAATCATCGGATTGTGTTTAACCAACCAGGGGAAGCCCAAAACGACAGAGGCTGTAGGGGAGTTGATTATTTGAAAGGACAATCTTTCCTTGTGCAAGGCACCCACAGACATAACCAGTTCTTTGGTCTCATGGGTCACCAGAGGTTTCTCCAGTGGTCTACCATCTATGGCCTCCACAGCCAAGGGAGTGACCTTTTGGATCAGAGTCAAAGATGCGGTTTTAGCAAAACTCTCATCCATAAGATTGTCAGCAGCCCCTGAATCTATCAAGGCTTTGGTAATCACGGTAGTATTACCAACAAAAAGGGTAACCGTAATAAACGGTCTAGTAATGGGGACGTGAGGGGTAAACGACATAACACCCGAGGCCGACCCCTCTATAGGCCTTGGGTGCTGCAGTTTTCCCCGCAATTCAGGGCAGGTTCTTAGAAGATGTCCCCTTTTCCCACAGTAAAGGCATAACCCTTCCCTTCTTCGGTATGATTTTTCTACCTCAGTTAACCCAGTAACACCCAATTGCAAGGTTTCAGGGGGAGGTTGGCTAGAAGGGGGTAATGCCAGTAACGCAGTACTGGGTAAAGCAGGTAACATCTGAGTATACATACGCCTCTGACTACGTCTCTCTCTAATACGATTATCAATATGGATGATATAATCTATAAGATCATCCAGAAGGACAGGCAATTCCCTGGAGGCTATTTCGTCCAGGATGTAAGCGGCCAAACCCTCCTGAAAGGCTGTAACGAGGGCATCATTATTCCAAACCACCTCAGCTGCTAGAGTGCGGAATTCGATAGTGTAATCCGCTACAGATCTGTTAACCTGTCGGACCCTAAGCAGAGCTTTGCCAGCAGAAGCAACCCTGCCGGGTTGATCAAATGTGCGTTTGAAAGCGGTCAAAAAGTCTGCAAAGGACATTGGGGAAGCATTCTCCCACATGGGATTAGCCCATGCTAAAGCTCTCCCTGACAAGTGGTTTATCAAAAAGGCTATTTTAGATCTGTCAGTGGGATAGGAACGTGGATTCATCACCAAATGGATGTCAATTTGGTTGAGGAAACCACGACACAATGCCGGGTCACCGCTGTAGCGCTGTGGCGGCGTCATATGCACTACATGGGCAGGAACGGGTGCCGGAGTGGGAATGGGCTCGGGCACAGCAGCAGCAACCTCCTGAACGGCAGGCTGCAAGTGTGCAGTGCGAGCCAGTATGGTTTGCAAAGCTTGAGCAAACTGATCCATACGGTGGTCCAAGCCATCCATTCTAGCCTCCTGATTAACTAGGAGCTGTGGTATGTCAGCAGGTTCCATTATGGCCCTGTTGTAATGTCACGATTCGGGGAACCCAACACGCTAACATACACACAGACACACACACAGAAAGTGTGCAGTACCGGTCCTTAGAGTGGCCGGGCTAAGCACACACAGAATAGTCAGGAGACAAGCCGAGTAAGGGGAACCAGAAAACAGAATAACGAGAAACAAGCCGAGGTCAAAGGGTAGGAGAAAGTCACAAAGTCAGTATAACAAGCCAGAGAGTACGTAACCAGAAATCACACGTTCAGAATCAATACTATAAAGCAAAGACCACAACAGGGCAGGGAGGAACAGGAAAGGTAAGTATATAAACCAGAAGGTTAATTCTGATTGGCTAATTTCCAATCAGAATTAACAATCACACGTGGGAGATATCTAAACCTCCCACTGTGATTGAGGCACTGTGCCTTTAACGCCGGGTCAGGTGACTGACCCCGGCGTGTAACAAATTGGCCGGTCTCCCAGCGTGCAGCGTCATGCATGCTGCCACTGGGGGACCCGGAAGAAGACGCGGGCGGCACCCGTGGCTGGGAGGATGCCGCCCGCCGAACACCTGGCAGGAAGGGGACCGTGGACGGCTGGAGGGTGAGTGCCGCGAGCGGATTGCAGCCTCCCCTCGCAGCCGCCCGCGGGATCCTGACAGGGGTGGCTGAAGAGCTAGATAACAACACAAGCTGCATGTTTGTCTTGTTAAATTTAAAAAGTAGAAAATGATAGAGACTCAATAAAAAAGAGACTCAGAGCTGGTTTTAAATACAATATATAGGAAACACTTGATACATATTATGACTAAACCATCAGCACTGGACACTTATAAACGTAGGAGTTGTCCATTGATATATAGTATATATAATATGTAGTATAAATTCCAAGAGATGCCCCAATATAAATGAAAATTACTTTATTATTCAACTAGAAAAAGAAAGGGCACTATAATTGGAATATAGTAGAAAAAACTGATACAATATATCAAAAAATATCTATGAAGGGATAGACTAAAGCCTTAAAGTTGTAGTAATGGCGGGTCTCCAAGATAAGTGGAAAATAAATAAATAGCCAGTAAGCAGATACTCAGAGGGATAATGAAGAGAAAGTATGTATATATATATATATATATATATATATATATACAAAACAACCACCCTATAGCTCCTAAATGGAACACCTTCAAGGGTGTTCTATGCTGTCCCTAGTTATATATAGGGAGGAGAAAGCCCCCAGTAAAGAAAGCTTAACAGAACAGAATATCAAGGAAGAGTAGTAGATAGAAATATAATCCCTGCAGCTTCTAAGGGAAACACCTTCAAGGGTGTTCTATACTATCCCTAAGCAGGAGAGGAAAAGAGAAAAGGCTACCTCTGGCTGTCTCCCTTCAATTTAACCCCTTAAGGACACATGACGTGTGTGACACGTCATGAATCCCTTTTATTCCAGAAGTTTGGTCCTTAAGGGGTTAAATAAATCAGTGCTGGAGATAAAAATAAATCAAACACCTAGTGCCACCATTGTGAAAAAAAAGGTGTAAACTAAACTTGAACCCGACGCGCGTTTCGGTGCGTCTAATGCACCTTTGTCAGCCCCTAATTAATCTCCTTTAAACTGGAGCAAATTGTTTTAGTGTATTCGAACCCTAATCTTTCTCCATTTGTCCACAGAGAAGGTGGAATCCAATATCCTCTTACACATAGCTCCCACTATCTTATCCCACGCTTCCTGAGCAATAGGGGTTGCTGATGGAGACCCCTATACTTAACCTACATGCAATGTCTAACTTGTTTTTGTTTCATAAATTTTGTGAATATTATACATATCCTTACTTTTTATGTGCATTAATATGGATTTCTGTTTGGCTCTGATACTTAGATTATCATGCCATAGGATCCTCATATTTCCCCTTTGATTACTAAATCCCATACCTGCCATTTTCTAGAGGACCACTTAGCTGTTTGAGAAAGTGACTGGATTGATTGCTTCTTAATATATTTTTAAATATAATAAGACTATCTTATCTGATGTTCGCTATCCCATAAATTCTCCTGTAGAGTTTGCCATGGACACTGTTTGCTTAAATCAGATTTATTTTTATAACATTAGCCTTTTTGTAATTCTTTATTTTTGTAGTGCGTAGTTAGGCATACAATTTTTGAAGGACATTTTGTGAGAAAATAGACAATACAAGTCATAACAGTGATACACAAAACATCAAGAGATGCTGCACTATTTTGGTTAAGTAGATCATGCTAAATCTATGCTTATATATCAACTATATTTTTGTAGTGCATAGTTAGGCATACAAGGTTTGAAGGACATTTTGTGAGAAAATAGACAATACAAGTCATAACAGTGATACACAAAACATCAAGAGATGCTGCACTATTTTGGTTAAGTAGATCATGCTAAATCTATGCATATAGGTCAACTATATTTTTTAAAGAGAAGCACTGGTTAGATCTGCTTAAAATGAGGGCATCATGCCCCTGAGTAGTTGCTAGTCATTCCAAACTGGGGGGTTGGGGAGCTAAGATGCACATGGTTCGTTATATCACAGAGTGAGAAATCGTGAACTTAAACTTAGTCATAGACATAAACATAATATAATACAGTTCTGTGGTATGTGCGGTGGAACCTCTCTCTGGCGTATGCTGCATGTTGGTCCCTGTAATGCGTCTATGCCAGGGCTATGTACTCTGTTCCGGGTAGCTCGCTCCTCCAATGCCTGTCAGGGGTATCATACATCATTACGAAGATTGTGTCAGATGCGTCTTATACACTGAGGCGAGTATTTTTGGTTATGAGAGTGCTGGGTTCGGTAAGTCGTAAATACTCTATTAAGTGGCCTCCATGTGGGGTGGCCATATGTCATGTCGTCAATTGAGGTGAGCGTGTGACACATAGGTGTTCTGCGGTTAGAGGTAGTACATGGGGGCCAATAAACGTATGGTAATATAATAAAGTGAAAGTTAAGTTTGATGGTGAAAGGGAACTAAAGCTGTTGCGATTAGAGTAAAATTGGCGTGTGGGCGTCGCTAGGGCTAATCCAGTCTCCGAAGTCTGACCTTATGGGCTTGACGGTTGGCTTGGGTTGCGGGGTGGGAGACTGACAATTGCGGTAGTGTTACGCCCCTGGGTGTTGCTTGGGTTGTCAGGCGGTCGCCATGGACGTAGGGGCGGGGGTGGTGGAGCTGAATTCGGGCCTTAGTAGCCCGTCACTGGGGTGTGTGGACTTATGTAAGTCAAGTGCCTAAGAGTGTTTCAATTGTAATAAAAACAAAGAGAAAAGTGATAAGTAATAAAGCGAACAATAAAAACTTAAGTCATTGCAACTGTTCAGGTTGTGGCTGCCTTGTAGGTGGCTGCCGGGACAAAAGGGGTAACCTTCTCCATGTCCCAGGTATGTGTCAACGCTGAGGTGCTGCACGGGCCAGGCCTGGATAAAGAGTCCCGCGGGAGGCCTAGGACTTCTAGCAGAGCGGCTGCCTCTGTCAGTTCTAGAACCACATGGGTAATATTACCCTGGAGGACCTGCAGCATGCGTGGGGAGCGCCAATGATATCGAGTGTCTCTGTTGCGGAGCAATGTTGTGAAGGGTTGCAGAGATTTTCTCCATTTAAGTGTGTCTCCAGAAAGGTCAGCATAGAAGGTAAGCGCCATGCCTTCAAACTCGTATGGTGATGTTCCCTTCAGTGCCGCCATGACAGCCGCCTTATCCTCGTTGCAGGAGAAACATATCACGATGTCGCTTGTGGCGAATTCTGGTGCTCTCTGAGGTTTAGGGATTCGGAAGGTCCCATCGATGTTGATGCCTCTGGCCCTTTTGGGGGTCAGCAAGGCTCCGATCAGTCGCTGTGCCAGGTGTGGGAGCTCTGCAGTTGGCAGGTCATCTGGGATGCCACGGACCTTGATGTTATTGCGGCGCCGGGCGTCTTCCAGGAGCGCAAAGCGTTGCTCAAAGGCAAGTTGGTGTTTTTTAAGGCATCTTATTTCGTCTTCCAGGGATGCGAGCCGTTGGGATTATTGCGTGGATGTTGTTTCCACGATCTCTATACGACCCACAAGGCCTGAGAGGTCTGAGCGGAGGGAGGCCACATCAGCCTGAATGGTTTTCTGAAGGCTGGCTAGCAAGCCCTTCAGGACAGCCGTTGTCGCTGGTTGGGACTCATCTCCTTGAGGGGCTGCCGGGGGTGGAGGTAGAGGTAGTACAGCTGAGCCCCTGTCTGGCAGCATTTCCTCAGAGGAATCTGTAAAGTCGTCGTATTCGGCGGCCATCTTGGGCCCACTCGCAGTGTGCGCTTGTCTCAGGAGGTCCCCGATGTTCATGCTCATCCTGGGCTTGTCGGGTTTCTGCTTTTTGGTTTTGCGTCCCATTGTGAGTGTGGGTGCTTGTTTTTCCCCCGGGTTCGGGTCCCTGAAGGTACTAGTAAGCTGTAAATATCGCTGGGTATAACGGAGCTCATGAAATGTGCGTCCGTCTCACTCGGCTGCTTGGCATTAGCCTTTTAACAAAAACAGAGAACTCTGAGAACGGACAAAAGCTTAGAGAAATTCAGTTTCTCTTCAGCCAATCCCAGCTCAAGTCTAAAAATGTTGTTGCTCACTTGCGCCATTACAAAGAGAACCTATGTTAGAGAACCTATATAATTTGCATATCAAACTGACCCCACCCTAAAGGCAGTCAAAAAAAATTAAAATTGGCAAATTCCCTCTAAATGAGAGATATAGCAATCATAGTCAATCGATTGGGCCTTTTTTGGACCTCGTCAGCGAGGTGTAGCTAACACACCTCTAGGCACATTAAACACGGGTTCAGATCTGGATTACCCTTTATGCTTGGGGAGAGCCCTTGCATTGCAACAAAACTGGAGTCCTTGTTTTCTATCCTAATGTCCTTCTTTTCTTGGAACTCAATATAGTTTGTGTGTTTCAGTGTATAACAGAACTCCACAGCAATGATACAGTAATGTGCCTTTAAACTACAATAAAGGTGTTTAGAAATCATTGTAAAAATATATACATTGTTCTTGATCTAAATTACATTTAAGTTGCATACATTGTTATTAGTAAGTCACCTACCATTTCTCAGAGCAGTCCTGCCCCTAGTCACAAGGCTAAATGTAAAGTGCCCCACTTGAAATATTAGGAGGTATGCTCTTCACTTTCTTCTTACCATTTTTCCTAGTTTCTACACACCCTTTTTTCTTTCCATTTCCTTTCTTCTAAAATTTGTTCACAAAGTTTGTCCATAAGAGTTTGACAACTTCTCAATTAATCCAAAGTTCATGAACGGATAGTAGAAGGGATAGTAAACAATTTCTATATTTTCTAAATGCTTTTAAAAATGGTATTTAAGAAAAATATGCATTTTAAAAAAAAAAAGAAAAACTAACTCCTCTATAATTCTGTAGCCCCTGCTACTCAACAAGGGGCACCAGTGATAGGCTGATGATCCTGGTGTACCAGAGCCACCAAGGCAGCCCTTTCCAGAGTGGACAGCGGCCAGAGTGAGGAACAGAGGAAGCAGTGCATTCATGTTCCGAGGAATAAAATTTGAGGTTGTTCAAAAGCAGTTTATCCCCTAAAGATAAGATGATACCCAGACACTCCTGCCCCCAAAGTAAAAGTTAAACTTGCTTCTCATGCATCACTTTCCTGGTCTTGCAGCAACTGCCACTCTGCCTGCTTCATCACTAGTACAATCTTAGATTATTTTAACACTTCAATGTAAAAAAAATAAAAAAGCATTGAAGGCCCCAATGCAAATGCACAGCAATTGTCGTGCTGTGCCAATAAGATTCTCCTCATGGAGAAGCATTATAATGCTTCTCTATGGCAGATATAACTCTGATCAGCATGACGTAAAATGTAAACACTTTCAAAAAAAGTCAGACATTCACTAGGTGCATAATGAAATGCAATCCTTACATATGTCAGACTGCATGAATAGTACTGTATAGAAAACAATGGTTATCAATATCAGTCTAATATCCGTTTGGAATGCGTGTAGAACTCGATGGCTAATTCCCACTCTGTGATGTTTAATATTAACTATAACATTCATTTTATTTATTCCAGTAAACACTGCTGTTGTTTACTTGGCGTAAAAGAACAATCCAAGCACATAAAGTACTTATGCTTGTTCAAGTGCTTTATGTGTGAACAGCGTGTCCTCTTTTTAAAAATCGTATACAAAGTCCTGATTTTAAGAAATCTATATAAACTTTGATACACCTCTATGGTTGTCGGTCATACGACCGGTCCTGTTACTTCCTGGTAGTTTAGCTCAGTGAAGCTAATCTCAAGAGTGAGGTGATTGCCCACGGCAACTGTTTTGCAAAATGACCTGTATTTTTTTAATGGGGTGTTCCTTTAAATGTGCAAGATAGGTAAAGTCACAAATAACACAGCTGAGTACGAATCTGGTAGTGTGTTCCGCAGTTTTTTGTTTTTTTTCTCTGCATGTGCATTTGCAGTCAGGTGTCCCACATCTGCATTACATATGCTTTATAAAAAAAAATAAAACAAAAGCCTAACTTGCAATAACTGAATATTCTCATATATTTCAATATAAATTACATTGAGTTATGACACATCCTATGTATTGCCAACAGTACTAGTTAGGTTGCTTGCCTTGCTTTGCTCACTTAGTACCACATGAGCATTTCTAAAACCTATACTTCTTCTGACACATTTCCATCAGGAGGACCATCTTGAACTGTCCCTGACATCCCCGATGCTGTTTTGCTGACCAGTATCTGCTGTGAACGAAATTCAAGTTAGAATTTACATTGATTGCTGAGCTTAGAACTAAAATACTCTGTCCTATAGAGCACGTAAGTGATATTAATTGTAATGTTTAAAGAGGAAACTCGAATTAGGGCGTGAAATGAGTTTGAGGTCCCACACTGTGTCTTGCATGCAGTAAATGTATATAACAGGTACATGCATCCGTCATGCACATATATATGTGTGTGTTTAGCACATTACATATTAGAACCCGATTAATTCTTCCTCCCTCGCATCGAATATTAAAGTGAGTGGGAAATTCCAGGCAGGAAGTGAGAACAGCAGCTACTTCTTCACAGTGATACAAGCTAGCCACACACCTCCAGCTAAATCTACAGCCAGGGGGAGGGAGGCCTATGATCTCACTAGTAAAATCCGCCCCTAGCTCACACGGAAGAAACAAGGAAACTGAAAGAGACACGGAGAGAGACAGACACTCACTTGGTAACCAGGGTTCTCACTTTTCTTTCATTGGATGCTATGGAGAACTGAGAGGAACCTTGAGGAAGAAGAGCTTTTAGAACCCATCACCTAGAAAGGGGGTTGGAGAAGACCTCTACCAGCCTGCGGTAAAGCCAGGCTGCCACCTGAGGCTGAGACCAGGCAGGAGGAAGAGGAAGGCAGAGCATAGAAGGTGTCAAAAAGAGGTAAACAGGTCCCTAACTACTGGAGTGACTGTGCTCCACAAAGTTTAATAAAAACTGTCTTTTTTAGAAAGCACTGTGTAAGTAACATGTTACAGTGGGGCTTCCTTGAAATGCATGTTACTCTGGTTTAGAGGAAGTGGATTTCACTATGTAGAGGCTGCCAGACTGATGCTGCTTTGTTATTGGGCTTTGAATCTGTTTTGTGGTGCTGCTTCACATTCTATTAATGAGAGTAATCCTTGTTGTACCAGCTGGTATGTTTATCATGAGTTTGGCTGGATGTGGGTCCTGGGGACCATTCTGATCAGTTTTATAGAAAAAGTTAGCCATCACTTTTATTTTGGAAGGAGTAAGCATCCCTTAAAGTTTGTGACTACCTGTATTTTTATAGTCTTTGATTTTTTACCTCTTCATTTATCAACTCCATATTTGCTGGAGTATCTATCTGTCTGTCTGTCTGTGTCTCCTAAAACAGTGACAACTTTTTCACAATTCATGTACTTTATCTAATTTACTATATAATCAAATAAGTATGGAACTAAAAACTGATGATCCGTTCATCCATCTGTCTGTTCGTTCGTCCATCCGTTTCAACCTTTAAAGCATGTTGTAGTAGTTATGGTGCTTGGAGTGTTCCTTTAAAAGGTCATAAAACTTTAATATTTAAAAGAAATAAAAATGTTAGCCTTTACGTTGCCAATCATCAGTATTAAAAGCATGGACATTAGCACATAACAGATTTGTGAGTTATTTATTTTCCCTTCGTGAAAGTTTCAGTGATAATTTTGCCATCTTTTTATCTATCAACACATATCTGCACTTTCACAAGCAGTCCATTACACAAGACTAAATCATCCCGCCACATTGAGTGTGTCTTTTTTTAAATAAGAAGCTTTTTTTTTTTTCTCCGATAGCAAGTTGTGATTATTAACCAATAACTATATAAATATTATTAATGTGTATTGAGTTCAGTTTTATTACAGCCATCTAATGTAATGCTTGGAATTCACAAAATGTAGCTAAAGCTTTTTGGAAAGTGAACTTTGCTAATACCATGTATTGCATGTGTTTTTGGTATTTCCCATGATGTCATTTCTGTCGTTTCTCTTTTAGGTGAATAGTTTTAACTGTTACTTTTTTCTGATTCACAGTTTAAAAGGATAGCATAAACAAGGTTATTTACTAAAGAGAGAATTCAAAGTGAATCTCAAATGTAAACCCAAAATAGCCAAAGTGGAAGCCCAGGTGGCTTTGAGAATTTAGCAGTTTGGTTATTTAGACCTTAAATGTGAAATTCACTTTCAAGTCACTTTCAATTCTCAGTTTAGTGAATTACCGTGGCAGTTTCCAAAAATAGAGCTAAAGTCAACAAATAAAGGGATTTGTGACCAGATTTATTTTGGGGGCAAATATTGTATATGTAGAGAGTTTACTTAATAGTAAAACATTTAGTATTGAAAAATAATGCCATTGAGAGGTTCTAGAGACATCGTAATAAATCATGAGACAGATTATATGCAGGAACCCAGGATGGCAATGTTTCCCACAAATACATACTTCTACTTTTATCTATCAAGGATATGAAATTCCCATTACCCACAGGGACATGTAGTTCAAGGTTCAAGTTAGACTGTATTTTTTTTTTAACCTAAGTAAAAGTGCTGCTATTAGGTGCATAAATTGGTGATGTGCACCTCTGGCTGGTGCAAACTGCGGTAATTTCTTACTGTGCAAATAGACCATCAGTGAGTTTAAGCTCTGCTTGACCACCAGGGATGATAGTTTCCTTTCTGCAGAAAGGTAAGCTGCAGCGGGGCAGTACATTACACAGAAGCCGCACACACAAAGATACGCAACTAGCTCTCAACAAAAACTGCACATAATCAGCACACACACTACACAAAGACTGCTCACACCACCCATTTGCTACATACAGCCAGCACACACATCACACTATGGGTGGACAAAAGAAGATACTATAAGGGTCACAGGGTGATACACTATGCCAGGGGCACTACACTAGAGCCCCAATCTTTGTAATTTAAATTAGTTTGTGAGTTTGGACAAGTAGCTAGTCATAGGGGACACTTACTTGGACGAGTGAAAAAACACTCCATACCTCTGATGGTTACATATATATTACATGGTTTTTGGAGAAAAAAAACACAGGTAAGGGCTAGCATTAATTTTAGGGTATCCTCAGAAAACTAGTGAGAGCTGCAGCAGATACTATATGTGCTTGCTTTACTTAATTCAATCCCTTTGATGCCTACAAAGGAGCTTGGAAGACAGAATGGCTCTGTCTCCTGAACTTCCCTCCAACATTGTGACTGTTGATAAATGCAGCTCAGGAATGCAACTCCCACTACTCTAGTGCTGCCTTAAGGGTAGGGGCCCTGCACTACAAATTGTCAGTCGCATTGTTATTCTAGTTTTTACTGCTTGGTACCATTTGACATTCGACTTGAAATTCGGCAAGGAGGACGCTGAGTTTTATTATGTGAATAAAAAGTCTGTTGCTTTAATATAAATCTGCAAAAAGCATTGGAACACAATGTCATCTTACCTTCTGGGCAGGAGTGACCCAGTGATAAATCCAATTCACTTAAAGGGATGCTATAGTCACCAGAACAACTACAGCTTAATCTCAGGACTGTCTTTAAAATTGATTTGGCCCTGGGAAGGATTCGATGGGGCCCCCTGACCCCCACTCCCTGACATCCAATCACGCTCTCCACTTCCCAACGCAGTAGCGGAACCATTTTCCTATGCTTGCAGTCGTATTTAGCACTGAGTTGTGTTTGTGTGTTTGAATGGAAGCATGTTTGTGTATGGAGTATGTTTGTGTAAATGTAGGGGTGTGTTTATATGTGGTGTTGGTGTTTGAATGCAAGCATGCATCTATGTGTAGTTTTTTTTGCTTGTTTTTATAAATGCTGGGGTGTGTTTATATATATTTTTGGTGTTTATATATTGTTGACATTTCAATGCAGGACTGTGTTTGTATGTAGTGTTGAAGGTTGAATGCAGGGGTGTACTTGTGTGTAGTGTTGGCAATTTAAATGATGAGATGTATGCACATGTACACATAGACTGCCACACACACACACACTGTGATACACATACACACACACACACACACTGAAACACATGCAGATACACAGACATAAACACTGACACTCACACTAACACACATGCAGATACACACACTAACACATACAGACACACAGAAACACAACCTGACACACATACATAGACATATATACAAACACTGACACATATGGATACTCAGACACACTGATGCATATACTGACACACATGCATACACAGTTAAAAACACTGACTATATACAGATGCACACACAGATATACACACGCAAGTACACACACTGACAACATACAAATACACAAATACATACAATGATAACATACAGATACACACACTGACACACATAAGGACACGCAGATACACAACCTGACACACATGCAGATACACACAGACCACATAGAGAAACATAGATACGAAATACAGATACACAGATATACATACTGACAACAGAGATACACACTGACAGACATACTAATACACACACAGACGCACACACATACAGACACCCTGACAGACATACTCACACACATACACAGACATACTGACACACACACAAATACTGACACACTCATACATACTGACACACATGCAAAGTTTACATTTTTACACACTGACAGACATACTGACACACTGACATACTGACAGACAAACTGACATGCACACTGACGGACAAACTGACATGCATACTGATGGACAAACTGACATGCACAGACGGACATACTGACACGCACAGACAGACATACAGACACACACAGACAGACATACTGACACACACAGAGACATACTGACACACACAAAGGCCCTGACAGACATACTGACACACACACACACATAGTAAGACACACAGACATACTGACACACAGACACCCTGACACACAGACAGACATACTGACACAAACAGACAGACATACTGACACACACACAGAGACATACTGACACACACAGAGACATACTGACACACACAGAGACATACTGACACAGACAGAGACATACTGACACACACAAAGGCCCTGACAGACATACTGACACACACACACACACATAGTAAGACACACAGACATACTGACACACAGACACCCTGACACACAGACAGACATACTGACACAAACAGACAGACATACTGACACACACAGAGACATACTGACACACACAGAGACATACTGACACACGCAAAGGCCCTGACAGACATACTGACACACGCACAGACATAGTGACGCACATACATAGTGACACACAGACATAGTGACACACACACACACAGACACCCTGACAGACATACTCACACACACACACACACACATACTAAGACACACAATCTTTCTGACACACACAGACACCCTGACACACTGACAGACATACTGACACACACACACAGAAATGGTGACATACACACACAGAAACCCTGACAGACATACTCACACACAGACATACTCACACACACAGACACCCTGACACACTGACAGACATACTGACACACACAGACACCCTGACACACTGACAGACATACTGACACACACAGAAACCCTGACAGACATACTCATACACATACACACATAGTAAGACACACATACATACTGACTCACACACACACACATGCAAAGTTTACATTTATAAAGACAAATTTTTCAATTTTGGCTATTTTTACTTTAAATTTCACTTTGAAATCACCGTGAATTCCACTTTTGTCTATACATTTATACTTGTATATTTTTGGTATGTTGTTTGCTTATGTTGCCTTACATTCCTCTACTTTGTAAGCGTCTCTCTGGTAAGGTGTAACCTCTATCTTTCACTTGTTGCTATGTATCAGTTTGTGGTACACAGTGGCTGTCTATGGCCAAAACGTGTCATGCTCTTCTCTTTCACTCACTTTGAACTATGTTTCAAAGCGGAAGTTGGTAGCTGTGCCGATCTCTTGCACAGCTCTTGCCACTCATACTTATCATTAACTGCAGTGATTGGACAGACATAAATATCTGTGATTTGTTCGCAAGGCTTTACAAGCCACTAATTAATTGGACAATGCCCTGAAAATTCTATATACTAAAACAGCAAACTTGTTACTTATTTAATAGCCTCAGAGTGCTCTCCGTCTGGTCATATTATATGTGGGCCATAGATTGCACTGCAGCATTTTTTTTTTGTTTTTTGATCTATTATTGACTCTTTCTCTTGTTTATATTCATCATGGCTTAATATTTGATTACCTCATAGTAAAAACCCAAACAAACGGTGCATAATAAAGTACAGAGGACTGTGTATCTAACAGGTCAGTAGCACAGAAATTCCCCTGAAATTCTGAAATATTACATGATGAATCAGTGTTATCATTCACTGCACTTCCTTATATTTAAAGCCCACTCCACCTTGCGTGATCTGTAAAGTGTTGTACACACACTGACATGCGTTCATGTCTGCCTTCAGTTTGTCTGTGACCTCATCTTTCAACATATTGCTTATAATACATAAAACACTCTGTAAAGCCTATTTTACGCATTCTAAAGGGCACCTACTGTGAATATTTGACATAACCTCATTTTTTTTGCAAAGGATAATATGTAATTTATACAATTAGTGCATCATGACAAATTTCTGGCAGAGAAAATATAACTGTAAATATGGAGATAAAATAACTGTTATTTTCTACTTCAAGCTGGCATCATATTTCTTTATACTGTATTAGTATAACATATATACCCGTTGCAGTAAATGTACATGTTTTGGCTGGGCTCTGTAACCTCACATGGTATGCCATAATGAGTAGAACAAAATGCTGTTCTCAGTATTCTGGCAACACGCGGATGCAGATTCAGCTTAAATTAGAAAGCAGAATTCAGGTATTTATTACATTTAATCTAAATATATATTAGCAGTAAATTTTGTTAGCACAATGTATAATTTACATTTTATAATTTAACTTAAGCAGAACTTGTCATTAATCCATTTTGTCAATGTTTTCCTCAATTTATTATAACCATAAAATTCCCAGATCTTCCACTCTGTTAGTATCCTTAGGTGCTTTTCAGAAATGTATATGATTTTCTATCAGGGCCAAACTGAAGCTATGTAATTGATTTGCTTAGTAGATAAAATCAAGTTTATAAAAAGGCAACCTGCCTTGCCTAATACAATATACCTGTATAATAAAAGTACACTGTGCTATGTCTAGTGGGATATAGGAAACTGCATACAAGTTACTGTCCTTTTGGTACAAAACCCCACAATCATTAAATACCTATGAGCCCACTATAGACGACATATGCTGGAGATGCAGGCCTGGGATAGGCACACTTTTCTACATTTGGTTCAACTGTCCCTTGATCTGACCTCACTGGATCATGATCATGCTAAGGTTCACTGATGACTCATCCCTGGATCCTGCAGCATTTCTCTTGCACCAGACTAAACTTTTCTCCGCGGTCTATATAAAATCCCTGACCATCAGAATTCTCTGTCAGAATCCCTGATCTTGATAGTCACTGTGTGGAAATGGATTATCAGGGCCTGGTGCAGGGCCACCGCACGCCCCTGGTGTTGAGCACCAGCGTTTGTGCGGCCACATACCAGGGCCCTGATGCAGCTTCTGCGGATCCCAGGTGTCAGATGACAATAAGCAGACCTCCCAGGATCTGAATAGGGAGGCTCTGTAGCAGATATGTATCCAGTACAGAAACAAGGTAAGACTAAAATAGACACCAATCAAGCACACAAGACAAAACTAGGAGAACCCAGAACTGGAGCAGGACAGAAAGCAGAACCCAGAACATGTACACAAGACATGAGGGAAACATGAACAGGGCAGGACAAGATTGTACATGAACTGGGAATACAAGACAAAATAAAACAAGACGAGATAAAGGGCAAAACAAGAGGAGACATAACTAAGTACTATATATGTAAAACATTGGAGATTTAGACATACATAAATGGCCAAGATGTATGCAGCCAGTGGCTGCAGCCACAAGGGGGCCCGGCCGCCCCTGCGACCCGGTATGTACGCTCTGGGCCAGCCTCTTCTCCTGGGGGGCCCTGAAGCTGGCCACCTCCGGGCCCCCCGAGGCTGGCCTTGCTTACACCCGGCGGGCAGTCAGGCTGGCCGGTGCGCGAGGGAGCACTCTCCCCTGAGTGCTTCCTCTTCAGCTCCCTCGCACACCGCACTGATACCGGAGCCGGAAGATGACGTCATCTTCCGGCGCCGGCATCCCTACGCGGCGCGCGAGGGAGCTGAAGAGGAAGCACTCAGGGGAGAGTGCTCCCTCGCGCACCGGCCAGCCTGACTGCCCGCCTAGGAGCCCAGCAGCACCACTGGACCCCAGGGAATCCCCTCAGCACTCCAAAAGGTAGGGTGGCTGGGGGGATTTAAAAAAAAAAAAAAACATGTGTAAGTGTGTGTGAGTGTTAGTGTGTGAGTGTGAGTGTGTGTGTGTGAGAGTGTTAGTGTGTGTGTGTTTGTGTGTGTGTGTGTGTGTGTGTTAGTGTGTGTGTGTGAGTGAGTGTGTGTGAGTGTTAGTGTGAGTGTTAGTGTGAGTGTTAGTGTGTGTGTGTGTGTGTTAGTGTGTGTGTGAGTGTGTGTGTGTGTGTGTGTTAGTGTGTGTGTGAGTGAGTGTGAGTGTGTGTAAGTGTGTGTGAGTGAGTGTGTGTGAGTGTTAGTGTGTGTGTGAGTGTTAGTGTGTGTGTGTGTGTGTTAGTGTGTGTGTGAGTGAGTGAGTGAGTGTGTGTGAGTGTTAGTGCGTGTGTGAGTGTTAGTGTGTGTGAGTGTTAGTGTGTGTGTGTGTTAGTGTGTGTGTGAGTGTTAGTTTGTGTGTGAGTGTTAGTGTGTGTGTGTTAGTATGTGTGTGTTAGTGTGAGTGTTGGTGTTTGTGTTAGAGTGTGTGTGTCTGCTAGTGAGTGTCAGTGAGTGTGTTACTGTGTGTGTCTGTTACTTAGTGTGTTTGTGTGTGTGTGTTAGTGAGTCTGTTTGATGTCTGTTAGTGAGTGTGTGTTTGTCAGTGAGAGTGTATGTTTTGTAAGTGAGTGTGTATGTATGTCTGCCGCTGAGTGTGTCTATGTCAGTAAATGTGTGTGTCTGTTAGCTAGTGTGTATGCATTTGTTCGTGAGAGTGTGTGTGTCTTCAGCACTTACCTTTCTCCAGTGCCGGACTCCCATGGCGCTGGGGATCCCTCCGCCTCTCAGCTCCGAATGCGCATGCACGGCAAGAGCCGTGCACGCATTCAAACCGCCCATAGGAAAGCATTACTCAATGCTTTCCTATGGACGTTCAGTGTCTTAAAATGGCGGAAGCGCCTCTAGCGGCTGTCAGTGAGACAGCCACTAGAGGCTGGATTAACTCTCAGTGAAACATAACAGTTTCTCTGAAACTGCTATGCTTTCAGCTGCAGGGTTAAAACTAGAGGGACCTGACACCCAGACCACTTCATTGAGCTGATGTGATCTGGGTGTCTGTAGTGGTCCTTTAAGTGTGTGTGCATCTGCATGCACTGGCGTACATACCGCGGTCGCAGCCCTGCAAGCCCTGCGACCAGGTGCCCGCCGCCATGTGTTGCTGCCCCGGCCCGCGCAGAGTAAGCGCGAGGAGGGGGGGCCCACGGATCAATTTTCGCACCGGGGCCCCATGGGTCATGTGTACGCCACTGTATGCAGCCCACCACTGCGCCAAAGTACTCCAATTTAGGTGGGTCCTAGACTGCCTATATGCACGACTAAATAAAAAATAATAAAACACACACAGCACTTACCTGCAAGAAAGGGGCAGAGAACTTGGAGCAGCTGCTGGCAGGAACCAACTGAAACAAAAGGATAAATGGAAAAGGAAAGGGTGTGGCAACATAAAACAAACATATAAAGGAATCTAGGAGACTGGGAATTCCAGGAACAGAATAAAGGAATGAACCCAGAAACCCCAACTTAAAGAAAACCAGACATAGAATAGAAAACCAAGAAAAACTAAACAAGAATTGTAAAAAGAGTATTGGATACCAGAAGCCATAGCCAGAAATGATCCGAAGCAGGAACAGAACGTGACATTCTCAATGTGGTCAAAAGCCTCGTCTTTCTTTTCTGGAAAAAGGAGATGGTTCTAACGTATGGAAGAACTCCGTTCCTTAGCAGAACTCGCTCTCCAAGCAGAGGAAAGATCTCAAATGTATATGACGATATGGACTTACTGGAACTTATCAACAGACTTATCGGTAGACTTTAGAGCCCTATTACAGTGAACAGCTGGGGCAGAGAGACACAGTGAGGTCAGCAGGAAACTGACCACTAGACCTGTGTAGTCTACATACTTGTCATGTGATGCCCTACTAGGTGAGATACCCAAGCTCGACTCCTACTCGTAGAGAGGAGGGCCCATTACCTGAACCTTCTCCGATAAGCTCTGATTCTGGCGACATTACCAGCAATGGCCACAAGGGAAGGGTCCCTGCTATTCTTCCCCTCGTATTACTGCTCTTGCCTCATTTCTGCTCCCATCCACCTCTCCCCTATACATTGTACATTGCTGGACTGATTGCATAAACATGCAATATTTACAGGATATGCTAATATATACATTTGGTAGCTATTTGGCTAATGCCATGTAAAGGTTAAATTATCTTTGTCGTGCTATGATTTCTGATACAGGCTCTTTTTCTTTCATTTTCCTTATTGTTAATTTATATTTATTTTTAGATGTGTAATCAAGTGTGGTAAGGAGATAAACAAAGAGAAATAGTGAGAACATTGCAATAATCACATATATGTACAGGATATAAACACAAAGCTTAAGGCAGACAGAACAGAAATGGGGAGAAAACCCCCACAATGCAGTAGGATCTCTCCAACCTTGCCACAGAAATAGTTGGTTAATGCTCTAGCTAAAGTGTATGTAAATGTATGTACTATGTATGTATGTGTATATACACACATACACACACACATACATACAAATCCAAAGGCAGTTTTATATATAAATATAAACCTGCCTTTGGCTTTGTATGTGTGTGTGTGTATATATATATATATATATATATATATATATATATATATATATATATATATATATACACACACACAAAAAAGTCACTGTACCTTGCACTCAAACTCCAATTCCCAAACCGGGTGCCCTACCAGTGCTCCAAACATCCAAATAGTAGTAGTAGAAGGCTGCACTTTGGATTCCATAAAATTTAACTTTTAATAGGTCTTAAAATCAATCAACGTTTCAGTCCTGCTTGAGGACTTTCATCAGGATTATCCTCAAGTAGGACTGAAACGTTGATTGATTTTAAAACAAGACCTATTAAAAGTTACATTTTATGGAATCCGTGAGTGCAGCCTTCTACTACTACTATCTATATATATATATATATATATATACACACACACACACACACACACACACACACACACACATTAGCTTGAGCATTAACAAACTGAGCTATTTCTGTGGCAAGGTTGGAGAGATCCTTCTGCGTTGAATTCTCCCCGATTCTCTTTGAATGCAGCTTGCTGGGAGCATGTTTGCATAACAGCAGGAAAGTGTAGTTTATAATTAGCTTGTATGAGGAACTGATTGTTAGTGCTATCAGAGATCTCAGTATCACTTAAGGGGTTCATACCTCACATTTTAGAAACAGGAAAATGGTTCAATTGTGCATAGTGTATGTTATAGGTTATTTTCTGTCAAAGGTACAGTTAGGTGTATTGGATTATAAAAAATCTCTTTCGTGGTTAAAATTTTCATTTTGTTTGTGAGTTAATTAATACACATTCCTTTTGCTTGATGATACATTTTGAGAAAGTGAAGTTTTTCCTTAGATAGTCTCCTCTTCATATTCTTGCCTAATCCAGTGTTTTTCATAGAGAAGCAATGGGGACACAAAGTGCATGTTTGGAGATCACCATGCTCATCCAATCTCAATACTTGTCAAAGGGAAGCATTGGGTTCAAGTGCTTTTTATAGAGACGCACTGAATTCAATGCTTCCTTGTCTATGGTCAACAAAAGAGGACATTTGAAGTCCTCATGCAGTGCGTGAGGACATGTAACATCATATAACCAAGTCTAAATGGCAATCAGGAAGGTGTGTTTAGCCCTGCAATGTAAACATTGCCATATCTACAAAATGACAGGGACACTGCACTCAGACCACTTCATTGAGATGAAGTGGTCTGGGTACTTATATTGCTTTAACTCAATTGGTGCTGTTACAGAGGGAACTTAAATCATTTGCTTATTATAATGATCCCACCCTAAAGGCAACCCCAATCTAATATGCTAACTCTGCAAAGGAGAAATAGCAACCCCAGATGATCATTTGGCCTTGGTGGGCCTAATCAGTGAAGTCTTTTTTTATTTATTTTTTATTGTTTCATTGTTCTCTTAATTATCATTTTTGTTATTTTATACAGCTTTGTTGAGTAATGATTTTTTTGGGATATTTTCTGTCAAAGGAAAATGACTGACTGGTAAATATCAATAGCACGTTTGTCCTATGTACAAATACATATATTACAGCAGTACAGGTACATAACAAAAAAGGGCGACATTTTAGTCCACACAGGACTACTCTCAAGTCTTGAGAAAAGTTCAGTGTGGACTGAAACATTATTCTTTTTTTGTTTTTTACCTGTACTGCAATAAAAGCAGTCATATAGCATTTGTCAATAAGACCCTCGAGTGTTCCTCTTCATTTAATTTGAATTGTATGGTCGGAGCTTCCAGCACTAGGACATTTAATTTGAATGTTACAAGAGTACAACGCCACTGTTTTGTTTTATATGTATGTATATATATATATATATATATATATATATATAGTATTTCATCTTTCCATTATTTTCACATATTTTCACATAGCCAAGCAAAACCCAGATATTTAAAAAATTTAGCAAATTTAGTAAAAAGAAAAAAAGTGAAATGTCACATTGACATAAGTATTCTTAATGAAAACCTTGTCGAGATCTCTCAGAATCTCTAAGTGGACCAAAGGTTCACCTTCCAACAGGACAATAACCATAAAGACACAGCCAAGACAATGCAATAGTGGCCTCTGTGAATGTTCTTAAGTGGCCTGACCAACATCTATGGAGAGACCTGAAAACGTCTGTTTACTGACCGAGCTTCAGAGAATCTGCAGAGATGAATGTCAGAAACTGCCCAAATCCAGGTATGCTACGTTTGGTGCATCATATCCAAGAAGCATTGAGGCTGTAATTGCTGTGGTATGAATATTTATGTATATCCTATTTCAGATTTGTGTGTTAATAATATATTTGCAAAAATCAGATTTTTGCTTTGTCATTTGCAATGTTAATAGTATTATTTTTTTATAGGATGTTTTTATTTCAGATTATTTGCTCTCCCCCCATGCCCCTTCCCCTCTCCTGGACCCGCTATTATTAGCCTGAGAGGGGTAGGTAGGGACATATTGTGAAGATATGGCTAGGGGCTTGTGGACTGCAAGCTACCTGAGAGCAAGTGATTGGGCACTTTTTCTTTTTAAATTCTTGAATTTATTTGTGCAGTTGTTGAACAGAATAGTAGCACTGCCACAATAGCTGTTGCCAAAATTTTTCATCACAGATGTACATGTGGCCACATAGACATTGCACTGTTTTAAATGGTGAGATAATCATGCGTAAAACCGAAGTTTCTCAATAATATTAAGATAACAGTAGCTTAGCAATACGATGTGAGTTATATATATATATATTTGCTTAGTCTAGACTATGCTCTCGTCAGAGATGTGGTCTGGAACAATTTTATAGTGTAAGAGCATTTTCATGAGTGTGACATATTTATAGGCTTAAACAGGTGTATCGTTGACAGGCTAAAGAAGTATGTTAGGTCACTGCGTTGCTATGTGTTAAACGGTAAAATAATAAACATAAAACAAAGGTTAACATATGCTGCATTATCTAGCCCTTTAGTGTGTGGGTGCTTCTCCTCGCTAGCCATCAGGTGTGTGTAAGGCTGAAAGTGGAACATAGTGGCATTGTTGTCATGCTGTAGAGCCTGATGTATGAGCTACGGAGATATAAAAACCACTATAGCTAGTGCTAACACGTTGGTGTAACATTAGTTGAAAATCATACAGAAACAATAGGCCAGTACCAGTCTCCGATAGGGGCAGTGTGAGGTGTAGGGAGGTTATCCCACAGTGTCCCGGTCAGCCAACTGCCGCCGGGGGTATATCACAGTCCCGGTTAAGTGCCACTGGTGCTCGGGAGGTTCCCTCTTTCGTGTTGGAGTGGTCCGGCTTGATGATGTTGCCATTTTGGGCCTCGTGCCTCGCTTTTTCCACTGCCGATCGTGTGTTGCTGTGTTCTCGCTGGGTCTGTTGCTGGTCATTGCTTGTTTGTGTGTAGAGCTTGAGTAGTTTAACGTGGACGCTCTGTGGGTCATTGTCAGGCTGCCTCTGCAGTCATTGGGTCTCCCCAAGCTTTTCTTCAGGATGGCATCCCTGCGGCACCGGCCTTTTGGACGAATGGAGCTTGCGAGAGCATTTGCTTTCCGCCGTGCCGTCACCCGATGTGGGCTTGATAGCTTGCCCTTTGGCTGGGTCTCCAGGTGGGGAGGTCGCATAAATGCCTCAAGCTTTTCCCAAAATGAATCGAAAATTGTGGCCAGTCGAAGCTCTGTGTCCGCTGCGATGTGGGAAGCCTCCCAGTCCGCCGCCATCTTGGAGGCATTGTGTGCCGGGTTGCCCCTCTGTGTTGCAGGCTTGGCCTTATGGTAGGACTTCGCTGGGCTGCCCCTGTTGTCCAGGGGGGACTGGGATTTACCCCGCCGGTTCACAGGGGGTGGGAAGCCAGTGTGTTGAGGGGTCCGTGCGAGTCTTTGCTGTCGGGTTGAGCAGCCGCTTCTTTCCGTCGCAGCTTCGTGTAGGCCCCAGTGGAGTGTTCGTCTTGTTTTTGGGGGTCATTAGATTCCCCTGTGTTTCCTCTGCCTGCATCGTGCCTTTTTGCCATTTCTGCTCCGATTTTTGTTGTAGTCGGGAGCTTTTTCGTTGTGATTGGGCACTTTTTATGTGCTTCTTGACTAGTGGGTCATTTAAAAAAAAAAAAAGTGCCATTTCAGACAGAAGCACATCTCGCTGCTCTCTGCTGTGACACTGAAAGGATAACTTTTTCCTGTTGTATACTTGCAATAGTCATTTATTGTTACATGCACTTTTTCAATTTTCACAACATGGTAACTTGTATCTACTGGTTGTTGTTAATAAGAACAGATTAGATATTTAATATTGCATTAGAAATAAGCCCATAAGCCCATAATATTTAGAGGAGAGGCCGATATTTTACATTAGTCAGTATAATCTAGACAATAGGAACTGCATATGTATTTCAAGATTTACAGTAAAGTCAAATTGTGACTAACTGAGTATAAAGGTAGAGTGTGATAAATTCCATGTAAGCTAAATAATTGTGTGGAGAAAAAAAATAACATCACATTCCCGAGATAGGATAATCTTGTTTAACCAATTATGCAGACTGTTTGCTTCTCTCCCCAAATACGGTAGTTCATTGCTGCACCAGACACCTAAATTGAAACACAAATTACTAATATGAGATTTCTGAATAGAATAACATATCAGAAATTCAGTAAAGTAATATATACACGCCCCTATGCTGCAATAATATGATACTAAGGGACGCTACAGGGTTACTCCAGCCATTATCACCACTTCTGCTTTCAGAAGTGGTCATGGTGCATGCAATCTCTATGTGAAGCATTTCAACTTTAAATGCTGCCTGTACAGCATTACATTGTCTGCATCCGTGACTTAGTCAGCCAGGAACGCTTTGGTGACGGATATATTCAGATCCTTCCCTTTCAGGCAGTGCTATGAGAGTGCCAGCAAGTTGAAGTCTTTAGGGATTTGTGCGCCTCCCTTGGTCTCTCCTTGCCTCCCTAACTAGATGCTTTGATTCCCCTCCCCTTGTACCTCCGTTGCCTCCTAGTTTTCCTTCACCATGTCCTTGTCCCACCACTCTATGTACAGCCCTCCCTACTTCCCCTGCTCAGCGCTTAGGAGGAGAATGGGCCATGATGGTGAGATGAGCTGACACTCAGCTTATCTCATCGCTCGTGAATGAGAACATGTGTATGCGAGGGGGTAGCTTTCCAACAATGATTGGACCACGAACAGAAATAAGATAATGCCGAGTTCTGACAGAGGAGGTTGGAAATTGTAGGTGAAGAATTTGGTCCAGCACGGAATTCAAGGTACTTTTTTATTTTATTTTTTTATTTTTAATAAGTGCAAAGTGCCCAGTAGGGAGTTTACATATAAAAAAGCAAGTCAAAACAATGGATGAAGTCATGGCACACTAAAATATAGTTGTTGTTGTTTTTTTAATTTTTTCATTTGGGCAGTGGAGTTTCCCTTTAACAATAAATTTAGCAATTTTGGCCACAATTTAATATTTTTAGATACACTTTTAAAATGTTTTAATAATTTGAAAATTATTGTAATATTTTAACATTTAGATATATTTCTATATATTTATATATTATATATTTTTGATATTTTGAAAAATAATTTTAAAAATGTATGCAAAAATATTAAATGATTTGAAAACCTTATCCAAAAATATAAAATTGAGGCCTTAAAGGGTTATTAACCCATTTTTTCTGCCATCCTGCTTCTTAGTTTATAAGGCCATATTTATTTACTAAGTTCTCCTCCTTATAAACAAAAATAAAGAGCTAAACTTACCTGGGATCCAGCGCTGGGTGAAGCTCCCAGCGCTGCCTCCCATGCCCCGTCTTATGCAGCATTGTAGGGAGGGAAAGACAAGCCTCCCCCTACAGGGGTGCTGCCTACAAGGGAGAATCTCCTTACATCTGTCGCCAGCGCTCTTGAACTCTATTCCAGGCTGCGTAAGTCACACATGGCGCAGTGCAACTAGGCTCTGGCACAAAAGAGCAAATATCTCAGAAACCCTGCACATACAGACTCCAACCACCATGACCACTTCTAAAAGCAGAAGTGGTCATGGTAGTTGGAATAACCTTTTAATTGTCAATTCTGCACAAATTCCAATTCAGTGAATACATACACTCTCCTTTCTGTTATTTCTTTCTAAATTGAGGTATTTATACTTGGGGGTTTATTGACGAAACTGAATTTAGTGAGCTGAAAAACAGATTGCAAAATTTAGGCCATAATATGCAGTTATTTGAGCCCAATCTTTTCAGTCCACTGTAGTTCCCTGATTAGTGAATTAAAGGTACTGCAAAATTGTTACAAAGCACTTTTGCTATTGATCTATTTAAATATTAAAATGTTTATAATATTATATGAATTAACTTGCTTTAAGGGATTTCCTCTGTAAAATCACAGCCTGTGAATTTCAGTTACAGATCTGAGATTGGTAATGAAATTACTTACATATAAGAGTATAAACATTCAGTGAAGAAAGAAGTGGGTGGCTTAGAATAAATTTCCCTACTTCCTTTTTTATGTTAGTAAATATTTAACGTATTTGTATTGGCAAAGCGCTCCAGATCCTTCCACTTGTTTTTTAAATGGCCGTTTTGCTTTCGTTACAAACCCTGAAACAGGACGTATTACAGTACCAAGTCAAGTACAGCAAAATTGAAACTGCCAACCATATTTACTGCCAGTGTATTTTCTTGTAAAAATATTTCCTGAATGGCAGCTTTAAATTTTAAAGGAACATTATAGTGACAAGAATATAAATATGTAATCCAGTCACTATAGTCTTAAAAACACAGTTTAGGCACCAGTCCCCCCTGCATGCAATGTAAAAGGTGATTTTACTCACCCTTTTCCAGTACTGTTACAGTCCTGTCGGGACTGGCTCGTCCCCGTTCCGCCTCCTTGACTGAGATCATCAAAATTGACGATCTTAGACAATCCAATGCTTTCCCATAGGAATGCATTTGGAGGCTATTGCGCAGCCGCAGCACTGAGCTATGTCCGGCGTGTGCCTTTATAGCCGAACTGAAACCAAAATTGACTTGGAGAATTTGTATAATTTTTCAGAATTTGTATATCATATTTCAGATTTGTGTGTTAATAATATATTTGCAAAAATCTGATTTTTGCTTTGTCATTTGCAATGTTTACCCCTTAAGGACACATGACATGCCTGACATGTCATGATTACCTTTTATTCCAGAAGTTTGGTCCTTAAGGGGGTTAATGCCTAAATCTGAAATTAACTTTAAATCCACTTTAAACTCCCAGCACTTTTCACTTTACCGATGGCACCCATAGGAGTCCATCTCACCTTTTCTTGAGCTATTTCATTGTATTAGCCTGTACATCTGCTTAAAAGCCATTCCATCTGTTTTCAAGCATAATATGGGAGATCTATCAGTATTCTGTTCTAAAAGGTGGTTTAGAAAATTTTAGAAAAATTGAGAAATCGCCATGGAAACAAGCAGACAAATTCATTTAGAGACTTCTCTCCTTTTACATGTTTGCACCACGTAGTAGAACAGAATGATTTGATAAATTTCCCTGGAATTATTTTGTGACCCAAATCCCCTCAAATAATTTTCTTTTCATAAATGTTCTTTCCCCTATAATATCCATATGAAAATGACTGCTTTAAAACAGGACCTGAACATAGCGTGATTGTGTCTGATGATGCAATCGTGCTATGCTTGGGGACAGTTCCCTGGTGTACCCAAAAGAAGGCAGGACAGTACTGAAAAATTGTAACTGTCCCGCCAAAATCTTGATGGTTGGGAGGCATGCAATCACTGTTTAATGAAGAGACATCTTAAATGACAACAGACAATATTCAGTAGCTTGTCTATACGCAGAATCGGGGTGGGTGTGGGAATAACAGTACTTTAGAGGAGCACTATGTACAGTCACTAGGATGATTGTTGTGTACTCCTATCATTAAGGTTACTTATCACTTGCACACCCACTCCTGTTGCAGAAAATGGTTATATTTATTTTTTTTAAAAGTAGCACTACAGGTAACCACAGATATTGGGTTAACATGTAGGCTATGATATAGTTAGTTATGGTGTTTTGTTTTGTTGTTTGTTTGTTTGTTTTTTTGTGATTATGTTTTGTTTTGTTCTATACGCTCATCCTTTCTAAATCTCATGCAGTGTTTCCCTTATTTGTTCCAAAATTGATGCTGTAAAAGATGTCAGGACTACAATAAAAATTTCTGACTACAAAACTAAAATTCCCAGAAGCCCTTTCGTGCACATAAAGCACAATTGTTTGGGATAATCTCAGCAGTTGTACAGAAAATTAAAAAAACACTCCATGCACAATAACCAGTACAGCTGGCTGTAGTATAACCATATGGTGCCTGGAGTTCTTTTAAATGAATATCTTTATTGCAATTGTTGCACCTTCCATCTCGTTAGCCTTCAATGTTAAATCGTCTGACATGCAGGTCAGCGAATATTCTGAAATTGAAAGTAAAAGCTTTCTGCCTCTACTCTATGGAGAGAGACAACTGCCATTTTTAGGAAATATGTAAATATTCACAATTAAAGGAACACTAAAGTGTTAGAATTACAAATCTGTATTCCTAACACTAGTGTCCCTGTTTAAAAACAGGTAGCCCCATTTTGCCATATAAAATAATATAAATAAATGTTATACTTACCCATATCCAATGCTGAGGTTCCCTCAGTGCTGCTCATCTCTCCTCCTCACAGAGGACATCATAAAGGAGACATATGACACTTTTGGGGTCTTGCATATTTTGCAAAGTCCCCCAAAGTTGACACCTCTGCCTAGGGCCTGTTGGCCATGGGGTAAAGTGGAAGGTAGGTATACTTTCCTGAAGATGTCGCTCGTGGCAGCCACCATCTTCTTCAGGCACACGCTCTTAATTTCTGACTGCTTTATCTACCAATGCCCGCATCAGTGCCTAAATGGAGTACACCATGAGGTCTATGGAGGATCCCACTGGAGCGACGAATGAGAAAATGCCTGAATCCCTCAGCCGTAACCTGTGATAGCTGCTATTATTGGAGAAAAATTTACAGAAGAGCTTATCCTTTTGCCAACCGTTTTGCTTCGTCAAACAAGGTAGTACCTCGGTTTAGATTGGTTTGGAATGTCAATGAAAATCCAGCACAGTCAGTTACATTCCTACGCAGTCAGGAGCAGTATTTCATAAAGATTATATCTTTATGACATACTCAGAAGTGGCAGAGTCACTTTAACAAAATAGTTTTCAGTGATTTTATGCAAATTATCTGTCTTGAAATGAAAAATATAGATGCATTTCCTTTTTTTTTTTTTTTTTATGTCTATAAATCCATGGCCAGGAAGGGCGTGCTTGTGCATGCAAACTCATGTTCTGTCAAAGTCTTTCTTTGAAAAGAGGCAGAGTGCTGTGTTACAATATGTAGCTTATGTTGCAAGTCATCAGTTTTCCTGGATGAGACACTAAAATAAATGGCTTCAGATATGTGTAAGAATAGTATTCTAGGCATGGAAAAGTGCAATAGAAAGCATTATCGTGGACTGGACAGCTTATTAGTTGAAAACAGGCGGCTTCACTTTAACAAGACAACATTAGGAATGCAAACATTCCGAGCACTATAGTGACCTGCTCACCATTAGTAGAAATGCAGTGACAGCCACTAAAGACACCTTAAAGGTACGCTGTAGTCACCAGAACAACCACAACTTAATGTAGTTGTTATAATGTCTATATTGTTCCTACTGCCTGAGAACACATCTAGTGGCTGTCACTTAGACAGCCACAAGAGGTGCTTGCTGGGTCAGTACTTCACAGTGTGCAGCACTGAGGTTCAGCGTCTCCACACTCTGCATGGAAACGCTGAACTTTCCCCATAGAGATGCATTGAGTCAATGCATCTCTATAAGGTGATGCTGATTGGCACAGTTTGTCACGAATGCGTGATAGCCTCTAAATGCTTTCCTATGGCCTGTGTGTGCTGGGGATAAACTCCCCTTTTTAACTGGAGGTCAGGGAGACCAGGGACATAAACCATTATTTTAGAACTACAGTGTCAGGAATACAAATTTGTATCCCGGACACTATAGCGTTAATTTAACTCTGCAATTTAATCAATGTTTGCAGTTGCAGGGTTATAACCACAGGGACATGACATCCAGACCACTTCGTTGAGATTAAGTGGTCTGGATGTTGTACTTTCTCTTTAAGGGAACACTCCAAGCATCATAAGCACTACAACATTTAAAAATGGTTTGACAACTTACCTGGGGTCGTGGTACCTCCTTTGCATTGAGAAGGTCCAACCTCTGAGTTAAACCTGGCCATTCAGAACCACATCCTTTGCCTTTGACTAAAGAGTGAATGGTGGTGAATAGAAATCGTGTCCCTATTTAGGAGGCACAGCCCCTATTTTGGTCTCATCCCTCGGTCCCCCTTTTCTGTCCTAACGTCTCTCTTTTCTAGGAGCTTAATACTATTGGTATACCAGAGCTCCACAGCAACAATATTCATAGTAATGTGTTTTAAACTATAATAAATGTGTTTAGAAATCAGTATGTGCAAATAAGATAGTGTTCTTGTTCTAAATTTTATTTTAGTTGCAAAAATGTAATTCGTAAGTAAGTCACCTACATTTTTTTAGAACAGCCCACTTACCACAGGTCACAGCCGACACATTGTATTGGTGACTAATTCCTTTTTAGATTTGTGCACCACATTTTAGACACTTAGATAAATCTCCCCCACTTTTTAAGATTATTTTCTTTTCTTTTTGTTTTGTTTACACACAATTTATTCTTTTGGTGATATAGTCAAATGTGAAATTTATATATTCTAGTATGTGTACTATTTTTTGTCTAGTTACAAGTGTATCATAACCATAACAACTTAATTGAAATGAAAACTGGCTTGAAAAAAAGAGATTTAGATTTATTTTCAAAACATTTTTATGAATCGGTATTCAATGATTGGCTGAGATCGTCAACTGACCGCTCTCAGCCAATCAGCAGGGCCATACCTCATTGTGCAAGAGTCTACCGATTCAAAGATTTTTAGAAAATGGAAGGACAGAGAGACAGAGAGATTCAGCACTGGAACAAAGACTTTGGGGGTTAAACTGTTCAAGAATGCTTTAACTCCTTAATATAAGCCAGTCCCAGGGACCTCCTGGCACCATCACAACTTTATTTCAATGAAGTTGTTCTGGTGCCGAGTGTTACTTTCATAAAACTTTAAGGGATATTTACAACTATATACATAAATGGCTGTGAGGTCAAGAAGTCTAAATCATTATAGAATAGCTCCGAGCAAATCTATTGATACATCTTAAACCAAAAGTGCCTGTTTTCTGTTTCTTAAAATGTAAGGTGGCATGTGACTTTACGCCTAATATATATTTAACATCAATCGGCTTTGTGTCATCATTTCAGAACTTTCGATTTGACATATGTTTGACACTTTTGTTTTCTTAATGCAATTAAAACTAAGAAAATGAAATTACATCTTAGGAAGTTGTCTCTGAGTCACGTTACAGATATTTATAACTTACTTCACGTGCTTAAAAGTTAAAAAAAAAATTAACACTATATTCCTTTAAGAAACTGCAAACTTATGTTTTGTAAATTACAAAATATGGATGGACAATATCTGCTTGATTTACTAGTGTGCAAAAAAAATGCATAAGAGAAAAAAATGACTTTCGCATATAACTTGACAGATCTAATATAACTGATTTCTCAGTGTAAAGCCTGTAAACTTGTGGTAATTTAAGATACATCGATGTAAAGCAATGCACCAGGAAGTACAGAGTTGCAAAGAGTAACACTTAAAAAGCGGTTTGCATCTTTTAAAAAAGAAACTTACAAAAAATAGATATGATAAGATCATACAGACCTGTGGGGTACCTGGAACCCCTGGAAAACAGGAGAGGAACGGTAAATGGCCTTTGTTCTTTCTCCACATACCTACTATAGCTCATGTGACCATTCTCCTGGGCCTTTTATATTTATTAATGAGTAACATTGGCCCCCATAGTGCCCCAGAAAACCACTTATTTATTTACTGCATTTTAGGATTGTCAGAAATGGATTAATCCATGTAATGTGTTATTGTAGCTACACACACATTTAGTTTTCCAACTGGAGTTTATTCAACACTTAAACACTGGACACAATCACAATCCTACACTTGTTTGCGTTTGGTGAAGTTTAGCCACTATTGTGTATTTATTTTAAACAGGATCGCATGCTCAAAATGTCTTATTCATATTCTGCCTGTAATTCCGCTGCTGTTAAAAAATCATTAGCAACCAAAAACTGTGTTTAACTTTTGCCAGTGTTGTACATCAGACATAAGCAGGATCAGGGCAGCCATCAGGTGGTGAAAAACATGATGGTTGTCGTGGCCCCGGCAGTAATGGGGCGCATTCCCAATCTGTAGCGACAGAACTGCCGCTGGTGCATCTGCACTGGGTCCCACACACTGTTGGGGCCCATCGGGTGGCCAATGCACTTAGGAACACCCGATGGGCATATGTCTTCAATGCTGGCTATGGTACGACTAAAATAAACAAGGTCCAAAGAATAAGTAGTGCCAAAGCAAAGTGTCAAGTTGGGCCTGATGGGGCACCAACGGCTTTTGTGGAGGAATATTCTCTCTATGGGTCAAATGAAGACGGTTTTCAGGATCCGTGTGTAAAGAGAGAAAGAGATAATAGTGAAAATATGTCTGATATAAAGTGTTCAATTGCAGGAAGAAGAGATCTATAGTAATCCTACTCACGTGTCAAAATGACAGAAATGTCAACATATTACAAAAAACTATGACATATTTATTCTCTAAAAAGTATTAAATAAATGTCCTGCATTTTAATTATTTATGTAGTAAGTGGTTGTAGTGTTTTATCATTCCTATGTTTTACACTAATCTCTTTTAATTCTTATAATCTGCCCATTTGTTTTGCAGGTGGCAGATGGCAAAAAATATGTTTGAACTTGAAGACCCGGTGAGTACAACATTCACTATTTTTTTGGGTGCCTTTAAAGAGAAATTGTTACGTCTAACATGATTTTAAGAAGTATACGAATTTAGCTATATATTGCCATATGGTCATATATTACATATTCAGGTACAGCCAGGTAGCTATATTTACTCTTATGTAAATCATATATTTTTATGGTCTTTTTAGTATCCTAGAAAGATTTCCACACATTTCTTATAAAATGGTACAATATGTTGGGCAACAATATTTATATATCTACAATAAATAAAACCTCCATCTCCAAACCTTGTTAAACCTGGTATTAATAAAATAAAAAAAATGATTCTTAGTATTTCATATTTTGACTTCCTTGGTTGTTACCCCAATGGCGTCACAACGTCATGTACATGGAACCACTGTATTTTTTTAAACATTTTTTCTGAAGCCTTATAATCTTGGAATATGGTCAACTCTAAAGAAAAATATTTGCACAATAGGGTTTACCAGGACCTGCAAAATGGCCTCATATTACTTGTCCCTTTTACACCCAAGTATAATCAACAAATCTAATAACATTCAGAAGATGGCTTCTTGTAGTATTATAGGTCACTGAGAATGTTAATCAGGCAGCAGTAGACATTGTGAATGATGATCTCTTGGCTTTCTCTAAATTAAAAAATAAGATTAAAGATTACACAGCTAACTTACTATTTTTTCACTTTTTGTACATGGGTAACTGTCAGCAGGCAGTGGATGATGGGATCAGATTTTCAGTATTTCTGTATAGAATGCAGTATACCTTATGAAGAGATTTAACTTAACAGTCCATAATACAGATAGTATGTAAAATAAAATATGCGCTGAAACTCTACTTTTACTGTTGCAGATGATGGATCCATATTATAGAATGTTTCCAGACCAAATGTTACTGGCCGAGTCTCCAATGCAAAGCAGTAAGCAATTTTTCCATCACACTTGCTATGGGATACTTCGGGCATCATAAAAAGATTCATATAATTTTAAATAGGGCATTAAATAGGTTATGGTCCCAGTACAGTTACTTATATCTTTAGCAATTTGCATATACCATGACAGCTGCTATAAGCTCAGGTAGCAGTTTTATTCATCCTATTGGATGAATATAATTGCTGTAGAGTATTTACTATATAATATATGATCCCCTGCTGGACACAACTTTATGAGATATACTCATTTCCACTGAAAAAACTTCCTGGTCTGGACTAAGCTCTCTGTAGATCAAGCCTGTCCAACCTGCGACCCCCTTATGTTGCCGAACTACAACTCCCATGATTCTTTCAATGAAACAGA